>NC_064629.1:162250140-162480140 GCF_023864275.1 Schistocerca cancellata
GGTAGAACGATGGGTTCGATGACGGTTTGGATGTACCGTGCACTATTCAGTGTCCCCTCGACGATCACCAGTGGTGTACGGCCAGTGTAGGAGATCGCTCCCCACACCATGATGCCGGGTGTTGGCCCTGTGTGCCTCGGTTGTATGCAGTCCTGATTGTGGCGCTCACCTGCACGGCGCCAAACACGCATACGACCATCATTGGCACCAAGGCAGAAGCGACTCTCATCGCTGAAGACGACACGTCTCCATTCGTCCCTCCATTCACGCCTGTCGCGACACCACTGGAGGCGGGCTGCACGATGTTGGGGCGTGAGCGGAAGACGGCCTAACGGTGTGCGGGACCATAGCCCAGCTTCATGGAGACGGTTGCGAATGGTCCTCGCCGATACCCCAGGAGCAACAGTGTCCCTAATTTGCTGGGAAGTGGCGGTGCGGTCCCCTACGGCACTGCGTAGGATCCTACGGTCTTGGCGTGCATCCGTGCGTCGCTGCGGTCCGGTCCCAGATCGACGGGCACGTGCACCTTCCGCCGACCACTGGCGACAACATCGATGTACTGTGGAGACCTCATGCCCCACGTGTTGAGCAATTCGGTGGTACGTCCACCCGGCCTCCCGCATGCCCACTATACGCCCTTGCTCAAAGTCCGTCAACTGCACATACGGTTCACATCCACGCTGTCGCGGCATGCTACCAGTGTTAAAGACTGCGATGGAGCTCCGTATGCCACGGCAAACTGGCTGACACTGACGGCGGTGGTGCACAAATGCTGCGCAGCTAGCGCCATTCGACGGCCAACACCGCGGTTCCTGGTGTGTCCGCTGTGCCGTGCGTATGATCATTGCTTGTACAGCCCTCTCGCAGTGTCGGGAGCAAGTATGGTGGGTCTGACACACCGGTGTCAATGTGTTCTTTTTTCCATTTCCAGGAGTGTATGAGACGGGTGCAATCGATGTTGATGCAGCATTCTCAACACCGAAGTTTTTAAGATTCCCGATTCTCGCGCAATTTGTCTGCTACTGATGTGCGGAGTAGCCGCAACAGCAGCTAGAACACCTACTTGGGCATCATCATTTGTTGCAGGTCGTGGTTGACGTTTCACATGTGGCTGAACACTTCCTGTTCCCTTAAATAACGTAACTATCCGGCGAACGGCCCGGACATTTGGATGATGACGTCCAGGATACCGAGCAGCATAAATATCACACGCCCGTTGGTCATTTTGATCACAACAGTCATACATCAACACGATATCGACCTATTTCCGCAGTTGGTAAACGGTCCATTTTAACACGGGTAATGTATCACGAAGCAAATACCGTCCGCACTGGCGGAATGTTACGTGATACCACGTACTTATACGTTTGTGACTATTACAGCACCATCCATCACAAAGCGAAAAAAGTGGTCCAACTAAAACATTCATATTTCTTTACGTACTACACGAATATGTAATAAAAAATGTGGGTTCCTATTTAAAAAAACGCAGTTGACATCTGTTTGACGTAAGGCAGCGCCATCTAGTGGGTCAACCATAGCACCATCTGGCTTCCCCCTTCAAGCTAGACGAGTTTTGTTCTTTGTAATTTTTTCGTTTGATGCTTATTTCGTGAGATATTTGGCCCGATCACTATCAATGGACCACCCTGTATATGTCTTTGCATGTGTAAATACTACTACGATTATCTAACTTATTTCCACTTACTTGTTGATTTTTTCAGGATATTGCAGGACCAAATGCGGCCCAGTTTGAATACAGCCCTCCTACAGCTGTATACTCCCAGAGCATGTTTGCCACACAAGCTGACGCCTGGGCCGTAGTCAGTCCACTGGCTCCACAACATGGTGAGTGCTAATGCGATCTTTTTTTCTGCGTGATTGAGTTTTATTCTTACACAAGGTACTTACAGAGTATTGTCTGTCTTCTTGAGTGCGCATCTTTATAACTCCGTGTGTGTGAATACTACTACGGATATCTAACGTATTTCCTCTTCTTGGTAGAATTTTTCGGGGTCAAATGTGGCCCAGTTTGAACCCAGGACCTTTACGGCAGTGTGCTCCTCGGAAACTAACGCCTAAGCTGTAGTCGGTCCACTGGCTCCAAAACATGGTGAGTGCTATTTCTTCTGTATGTGCTTGAGCTTTTTTCTTGCACACGGTACTTACAGGATACCGTCTGTTTTTTTATAGAAATATCTCATGTGGATTATGTTGTGGACCCCATGACGGCATTTCCGAGTCAGAGTGCCCAGGGACTGACTCAGCTTGTCAACGAGTCCACACATATGTAGTAATATATATTTCTTCTACAATTATTATTACTGCTTGGTCTGCATGCATTGGTTATGAGTTTTTTCTTCTTACTGGATGCTGTTGATACTCAGAATTATCGATCCCAGGCCATGATGCCATTATCGTCCATTGCCTCAAAAGGATGGATACCGATAACAGACGAACAAATTCGTATGTAGTAGTAGTAATTCATTCTTAGTCTAGTATAATTCACACTTAACTGCGTTGCTTATGAGATGTTGTTCTTCTTGTTTCTAGGTCCTATTGATAACAGTGAGGCCATGGGGGAATGACTCAAGGATGCTACAAAGATGGCGATCGAGGTGTCATAGCCCATGACCGCACTCTCCTCTATCAGGCACCTGGGGTGGATTCGTCCCAGCATAGGCAAGCAGATGAGTAAGTACTGCGTCTTCTGTAATAACTTTTTGTAATACTTACATGCAATGCTTATGACATGTCTCTTTGTTTCTAGGTGTGCTTAATAACGATAACAGTGATGATGGTGATCTGGAGAAGCTGCTGAGAGGTCACCCACAAGCAGAAGATAATGCCATGAGGGCTATATTCGACGTAAATGAATGTATGAGTAAGTACCACAAATTAATATTATTGTTGACATACAGTAAACTCTCGGTTTAATAAGCCACGGCTGCAAAAATACTAACACGAATTCCTTACAGACGAATGGAAAAACTGGTAGAAGCCGGTCTCGGGGAAGATCAGATTGGATTCCGTAGAAATGTTGGAACACGTGAGGCAATACTGACCCTACGAGTTATCTTAGAGCCGGCCGCGGTGGTCTAGCGGTTCTAGGCGCTCAGTCCGGAACCGCGGGACTGCTACGGTCGCAGGTTCGAATCCTGCCTCGGGCATGGATGTGTGTGATGTCCTTAGGTTAGTTAGGTTTAATTAGTTCTAAGTTCTAGGCGACTGATGACCTCAGAAGTTAAGTCGCATAGTGCTCAGAGCCATTAGTTATCTTAGAAAATAGATTAAGGAAAGGTAAACCTACGTTTCTAGCATTTGTAAACTTAGAGAAAGCTTTTGACAATGTTGACTGGAATACTCTCTTTCAAATTCTCAAGGTGGCAGGGGTAAAATACAGGGAGCGAAAGGCTATTTCCAATTTGTACAGAAACCAGACGGCAGTTGTAAGAGTTGAGGGGCACGAAAGGGAAGCAGTGGTTGGGAAGAGAGCGAGACAGGGTTGTAGCCTATCCCCAGTGTTATTCATTCTGTATAATGAGGAAGCAGTAAAGGAAACAAAAGAAAAATTCGGAATAGGAATTAAAATCCATGGAGAAAAAATAAAAACTTTGAGGTTCGCCGATGACATTGTAATTCTGTCAGAGACAGCAAAGGACCTGGAAGAGCAGGTGAACGGAATGGAGAATATAAGATGAACATCAACAAAAGCAAAACAAGGATAATGGAATGTAGTCGAATTAAATCGGGTGATGCTGAGTGAATTAGATTTGGAAAAAAATGGCTCTGAGCACTATGGGACTTAATATCTGAGGTCATCAGTCCCCTAGAACTTAGAACTACTTAAACCTAACTAACCTAAGGACATCACACACATCCATGCCCGAGGCAGGATTCGAACCTGCGACCGTAGCAGTCGCGCGGTTCCGGACTGTAGCGCCTAGAACCGCTTGGCCACCGCGGCCGGCAATTAGATTAGGAGATGAGACGCTTAAAATAGTAGATGAGTTTTGGTATTTGGGGAGCAAAATAACTGATGATGGTCGAAGTAGAGAGGATATAAAATGTATACTGGTTATGGCAAGGAAAGCGTTTCTGAAGAAGAGAAACTTGTTAACATCGAGTATAGATTTAAGTGTCAGGAAGTCGTTTCTGAAAGTATTTGTATGAAGTGTAGCCATGTATGGCGGTGAAACGTGGACGATAAATAGTTTAGGCAAACAGAGAATATAAGCTTTCGAAAGGTGGTGATACAGGAGAGTGCTGAAAATTAGATGGGTAGATCACGTAACTAATGAGGAGGTATTGAATAGAATTGGAGAGAAGGGAAATTTGTGGCACAACTTGACTAGAAGAAGGGGTCGGTTGGTAGGACATATTCTGAGGCATCAAGGGATCTCCAATTTAGTATTGGAGGGCAGCGTGGAGGGTAAAAATCGTAGAGGGAGACCAAGAGATGAATACACTAAACAGATTCAGAAGGATGTAGGTTGCAGTAGGTACTGGCAGATGAAGAAGCTTGCACAGGATAGAGTAGCATGGAGAGCTGCATCAAACCAGTATCTGGACTGAAGACCACAACAACAACAACAATTTTAGTTTTTGTTCCTGAAATCGTTACAGGTACAAGATACTTACCACTATTGTTCTATTTTTCTTGCAGGACACTTGAGGGAGCTGTCCACAGGCTGACTTAAGGCAACAACAACACCACCTCCTAACGGACACTGATGTGTCTGCTGCCGCCACCACCACCACTCCACGGCCCTCATGGTGCAGGCCTTACGTATACAGCGCGTTCATATTACTAGGGACCGTCGTGGCTTTGTTCCCCGCATGCGGGGCCTTCATGGATTGATCCCTGAAGGTGGGGTCATCCAGCTGTCACCTCAACCGTGACCATCATGGATACAGTCCCCACCTACGACACAGTCCAGAGGATCGTCATGGGATCACGCCCATCTGCAGCGTCGTCTGACTGAGTCGATTAGCAGCACTTCTTTCGCCCATCCAATAGGACTGGGACTGGACCAGGTCAGTCGCACGCCACCATTACGCTACTCATTGATTGGTTGGTTGGTTGCTTTGGGGGGAAGGGAACCAAACAGCGAGGTCATCAGTCCCATAGGATTAGAGGATGCGGAAGATAGACGGCCGTGCCATGTCAAAGGAACCATCCCAGCAATTGCTTGAAGCGATTTAGGAAAACCTAAATCAGGATGGCCGGACGTCGGTTTGAACCGTCGTCCTCCCGAACGTGAGTCCAGTGCGCTAACCACTGCACCACCTCGTTCGGTACAAACTGTCAAATCAGTGATTCCATGGAAATTTAGGGAGAGGATCCTTGTAGGTCCACATAGACAATTCTACCGCAAGATACATAGATCCTAATTTTTTTCTTAATGTGTGCTTACCCATTCTGGAAAGGGAGCTCCCTACAATCTTAAAAGATTTACTCAGAAGCTGATTGTAACAAGTTTTACACTGGTTATTCAAGCAGAGACATAGCAACTAGTCTGGCTGAACATGAACGAATCTGATGATTGCAGAATCCTGACTCCACATTTGCTGAGCACGTACTGAGTGAGCGACATACAGCTACCTGTCAGAGAGCCACGTCCTCCACTTAGCAAACAAAGGCCAAAAATTCAATCTGCTGGAAGCCCTGAAAATCAACAAACAGCTAACTCACAGTCCAGATTTAATCTTAAATGATCAGTCACAGCTTAATCTTCACCTCTTCTAAACTTCACCTAATCCTTTCAGTTTTTCATTACTTCCTACATTGTCTGTTCTCTCATATTCCCCCATTTTCTTTTATTCATTGAGTTATTTAATTTTACCATAATTTCCTGTGTAACCAATATAGTCTACAACTACAACTGTTGAACCTTTCTGTTAATTGGTTCTTATATTACTTTTCATGCTTACTACCTCCTGAAGTTGTCTCAACAATTACTGTTTTTATTTTACTTGGTTCATTTATTTAATGCAAACTGTTATATAGGCGCAGTTTTTGAGTGTAGTGCTAATGTTTTTCCTGATTGTCCCTTTATATTTGTATATTGTTTAACTTTTTATTTTTTTTTCATTGCAGACCACCACACTCTCAGAGATGGTTTTTACTGTATGTTCCCTCATATTCCTCGATTTTCCTGCATTTATCCATTTCTAGTTATTTTACTGATACTGCTTAGGTTCTTCATATATTCTGTAGTTACAATTGGTAATTCTTTTTTTAATTGGTTCGTGTATCACTCTCCGTGTTTTATACGTCTTGAAGTAGCTTTTTCAAGTACTACTGAGCGAGGTGGCACAATGGTTAGCACGCTGGACTCGCATTCGGGAGGACGGCGGTTCAAACTTTCGTCCTCCCAACCAGATTTAGGTTTCCCTTGATTCCCCTAAATCCCTCTAGGCAAATGCCAGGATAGTTCCTTTGAAAGGGCACGGCTGATTTCCTTCCCCATCCTTGACACAATTCGAGCTTGTGCTCCGCCTCTAATGGCCTCGATGTCGACGAGCCGTTATACCTAATTTCCTTCGTTCCTTTTTGTCTAGTACTTATTATATTTTATTGATTTTGTTTGTTAACGTAAACTGTAACGTAGTCATGCTTTTCCAGTTTTGTGTTAAAGTATTTTCCTGTTTGCTCCCTTTATATTTATTTGTTTTTCAGTTTTTTACTTCTTACATTGCATTACCACCACACTGTCAAAGTGTGCCTTTGTGCTTCAGTCTAGATGTGTAACTTCTTTTCCAGTGTCGTTTGCAAACACTCCTTTGGCGACAATAGTCCGTAAATGTCTTATTATGGCCTTCAAAGCCGAAAACCGGTTAACGCAATAAATTAATACTGTAGAACAAAAGCAGACTAGTGATTTTTTTGATCCACTGCAAGTGAGGTTCGATGTGGCGACCACCAAGTTCGGTGCACACATTGTACACACGAATGATGTTCTGGTATACACACTCTATCACCTGGAAGCATCTCCTCTTGCGATTTCCGAGTTTTCACAGGGAGACGGTCTGTTACTTTGTACTATGTCATTCAGATTTGCTTGACCACATTGGAAGCATCTGTGCCAAATAACCGTTGTGTCATATGATGGTGCGTCGTTGCTATACACTTCCACCAACGCTGCATGGACTGTTGAAGCGCTCTGCCCCTTCTAAAGGAAAAAACCTGGAGATATGTTCTTGCAAACAACCGAAAAATCATTTATCGAAATTTATTTTTTCGACGTAATAAATAAAACTTCGTTATTACACTGCTGTGTGCTAGAAAAATATTCCTTCTAGTCAAAACACTGGTCTGGTCTGATAAGCCGTAATTTCCTTTTTTTGTTCCCTAGGCGAAAGTGGAAGAGATAACTGACAATGTATTATAAAGAGAGGCAGTTCTGACAGTAGTTACAAATATATGAAAACTCTGGTAATGTACACCATGCTCAAGAACCACGTGAGAAAAATAACAAAAGGAAACCCAAGACATTAGTGCTCAAATTAGATAGCCTATAAAACAATGATGCAGTCTTCCTGCTCTACTGTTCAACCTGTACATCGAAGAGGCAATAACAGAATTAAAGGAAGGGTTCAGGAGTGGAATTCATATTCAGGGTGGAAGGTTATCAGTGATAAAACTCGCTACTGACATTTCAATCCTGAGTGAAAGTGGGGAAGAATTACAGTACTAGCTGAGTGGAATGAACCGTCTAACGAGCAGAGAACGTGGGCTGTGGATAAATCAATGAAAGACGAATGTATTGAGGATTAGCAAAAATGATATTAGCAATAAACGTAAAATAAAAACTGAGGACGACATCGGTAGACGAAGGGAGGGAATTCTGATACTTTGGAAGCAGATTAATACACGGTGTATCAAGCAAGGAGGATGTAAGAATCGTAATAGATTAGTTATATCAAACGCAACGTTCATTTTGAGGAATAAATGTCTGAGAAAGTACGTTTGTGGCACAGCGTTGCATGGTAGCGAATCGCGGACAGTCGGAAAACAGAAAATGAGAACTATTGCATTTGACGAGTGGAGTTACAGAAGGATAACTACTTTCATGCAGCCTGATAACATAATAAGTGAGGAGGTTCCCTGCAAAAACCGGAAATGTGGAAACCACTGACTAGAAGTAGGAATGGTTGATAGGATATGTGTTAAGACATTTGTGAATACCTTCCATGGTGCTGGAGGGAGCTGTAGAAAGTAAAAGCTGTGGTGGAAGACAGATATTGGAATTTATTGCAGTCGTTGTTGTTGTCGTTGGTGTTGCTGTCCTCTTCATTCCGAAGACTGGTTTGATGCCGAACTCCACGCTAGTCTATCCTCTGCAAGCCCCTTCATCAGCAACCTACATCCATTTCAACATGCTTATTGTGGTAAAGCCTTGGTCTTCCTCTACAATCCGTATTACCTGCCCCACTATCTTCCCTCCATCACCAAATGGACGATTTCCAAATGGCTAAGGGAGTGTCCTGCCAATCTTTCCCCTGTTTTAGTCAAGTTGTACCATAAATTTCTTTTCTCCCTGACTCGATTCAGCACCTCTTCATCAGTTATAAGATCAACCCACAAAATCTGTTAAACAACATTCAAGCGGGATGAGGTAGGACATTACAGCTTCGATCGTGGGACTGGTGATAGCAATAAAACTACAAGTTAAGTGAACATTACAGCACAGAGGAAGATAACGTGTTTGTTAGGTGTTTTCTCGGTAAGGGCTACTTTTAAAAACCTGAGCCTTTCCTTCACTGCATCCTTGAAGCTATATTCCACTGCAGCAGTTTTCATCAACATATGTCCATAAACGTGCAAGAATTCTTGGCTGCACGACGAAGGCCGCGTATTCCTCTGGATGCTAAATCTGTGACACTACTCTCGTTGGGCATGTCAGAAACTTTGTTGGTCAGCGACTCAACGGAAGCCACTACAAGTGAACTTTGGACTGAGACAGGATATCTGGAGTAGCATTTCTCAAGGACGCACTCAAGGCCTGAGTGATTCGCACCTTGGCACGTTGTTCTTATCGCGGGCCGTGGCGGCGTCACCAAATATTGATTTCTGGCATGTAAGTTTGTTTTATTGCCCCGTGACCACAATCGTTTACTTTATCACTGAAAAACGAACGTGCAGTTGTTGAAGGTCTGCCAAATATCTTTGCCGTGTTCTATTCCTGGGATGCGAAATATTTCACAATAACGACTTCTTTTCGTATTTTCGGAAGACCTTTGAGATTGGATTGAAAGATTCCTACATAACGAAACACGAAACGTAGTATATCATTCTTAATGGGGATACTTAACCATAAGTAAAAGGAGCCCGCTGTGTGCCTCAAGAAAGTGTGGGTGGAGCATTGTCACTCACAACATATACCAACGAGCCGGCAGACACCGAGTGAGTCCCTAAAGTTGTCCCCAGACGAAGTAGTTACACACGGCGTAAATTATCTAAAACTTGCACCGCAAATATTCCGGAAATTGAAAGTCCTTTTGATGCACGGTTTTCACAGAATGGATTGGTAGTCAGGGGCCAGAACTGCTAGACAATAAACAGATTGCAATAACAACTACGAAGTGCATTTTATGTGCAACCATACACTTTTTTAAAGTAGAACATTGCCTATTGACTCTAACTAAGTAAAACTACGGTAAATTACACTACTGCCCATTAAAATTGCTACACCAAGAAGAAATGCAGATGATAAACGGCTATTCATTGGACAAATATATTATACTAGAACTGGCATGTGATTACATTTCCACGCAATTTGGGTGCATAGATCCTGAGAAATCAGTACCAAGAACATCCACCTCTGGCCGTAATAACGGCGTTGATACGCCTGGGCATTTAGTCAAACAGAGCTTGGATAACGTATACAGGTACAGCTGCCCATGCAGCTTCAACAAGATACCACAGTTCATCAAGAGTAGTGACTGGCGTATTGTGACGAGCCAGTTGCTTGGCCACCATTGACCAGACGTTTTCAATTGGTGAGAGATCTGGAGAATGTGCTGGCCAGGGCAGCAGTCGAACATTTTCTGTATCCAGAAAGGCCCGTACAGGACCTGCAACATGCGGTCGTGCATTATCCTGCTGAAATGTAGGGTTTCGCAGGGATCGAGTGAAGGGTAGAACCACGAGTCGTAACACATCTGGAATGTAACGTCCACTGTTCAAAGTGCCGTCAATGCGATCAAGAGGTGACCGAGACGTGTAACCAATGGCATCCCATACCATCACGCCAGGTGCTACGCCAGTATGGCGATGACGAATACACACTTCCAATGTGCGTTAATCGCGATGTCGCCAAACACGGATGTGACCATCATGATGCTGTAAATGGAACCTGGATTCATCCGAAAAAATGACGTCTTGCCATTCGTGCACCCAGGTTCGTCGTTGAGTACACCATCGCAGGTGCTCCTGTCTGTGATGCAGCGTCAAGGTTAACCGCAGCCATGGTCTCCGAGCTGATAGTCCATGCTGCTTCAAACGTCGTCGAACTGTTCTTGCAGATGGTTGTTGTCTTGCAAACGTCCCCATCTGTTGACTCTGGGATCGAGACGTGGCTGCACGATCCGTTACAGCCATGCAGATAAGATACCTGTCATCTCGACTGTTAGTGAGTGATACGAGGCCGTTGGGATCCAGCACGGCGTTCCGTATTACCCTCATGAACCCACCGATTCCATATTCTGCTAACAGTCATTGGGTCTCGACCAACGCGAGCAGCAATGTCACGATACGATAAACCGCAATCGCGATAGGCTACAATCCGAAACGTGATGGTACGCTTTTCTCCTCCTTACACGAGGCATCGCAACAACGTTTCGTGCGGTTCTAGGCGCTGCAGCCTGGAATCGCGAGACCGCTACGGTCGCAGGTTCGAATCCTGCCTCGGGCATGGAGGTGTGTGATGTCCTTAGGTTAGTTAGGTTTAACTAGTTCTAAGTTCTAGGGGACTATTGACCTCAGAAGTTCAGTCCCATACTGCTCAGAGCCATTTGAACCATTTGAACAACAACGTTTCACCAGTCAACGCCGGTCAACTGCTGTTCGTGTATGAGAAATCGTTTGGAAACTTTCCTCATGTCAGGACGTTGTAGGAGTCACCACCGGCGCCAACCTTGTGTGAATGCTCTGGAAAGCTGATCATCTGCATATCACAGCATCTTCTTCCTGTCGGTTAAATTTCTCGTCTGTAGCACGTCATCTTCGTGGTGTAGCAATTTTAATAGCTAGTAGTGTAGAATGTCAGTGGTGTAAGTTGCAGAATTCTAGTGAGACTCATTTACAAGATATCGTATTTTGAAAAGTTCCCACACCGACTCTTGTACAATACCTTTGGTAGCACACACTATAGAACAACACAAGAGCATGTACTAGTTATGTGGATCCTGAGCAGTAATGAGACAACTGACCATCACAGGCTGTGTTCAAAATGACCACCGTCAGCCAAGGTGGGAAACAGTTTTGCAGCAGTTGTTGTGGTGCGGTATCGTGTGATTCACTTTTTATATGTCAGTTGTTCACTTAAGATTTAGGCTTCCCAAACTTCATTTGCGTTTTTTGGTACTCTGCAGGAGCTGCATCGTAACATTACACTGTTGCACTGCTTAATCTGACATTGATTTGGACGTTATTATTCCACAGAGTCCTGGTTCATAAACTTAACACCAAATTTGAACGTGGAAATTGCCGTCAGTCTTGTCTTTTACGTTGCGAGATTTTCTGTCCTAGCCCAACTCGAGGAATAAGGGAGAGCACAACCCTGATGAATTCTGTTAGATGTGAGGTAATATCGTCGTCTGTAAAGAGGGGGCTCATTTAGCTACCGGTTCCCGTCTCGCTGGAGGATATATTTTTAGTCATTTCGTGACAGAGAAACAAGCAGCCCGATCGAAAATCAATAAGAAAATTTTATTTATGAAATGTCACATTTACATACTACTTTATTGTGAGACAGGACAGCAACTAAACACAGACAGTTTCAAAGTCCATAATGAGTAATATCTTACTAATTTGTACTGATGTGGGCACAGTCTTGTTACAGATACTTCATGTTTCATCAAAATAGTCTATCGTCATAAGGCTATCGTGGCAATCTGCATTTCATTTGAATTAGTACAGTGTATATTTTAATGAAGCTGTCCATTATTTCATTGAACACAACGGTAAACATCAGAGAGAAATTAGTCATCAACAAGATCTTCTGGAGCCGGCCGGAGTGGCCGAGCGGATGTAGGCGCTTCAGTCTGGAACCGCTAGACCACTCCGGTCGAAGGTTCGAATCCTGCCTCGGGCATGGATGTGTGTGATGTCCTTAGGTTGGTTAGGTTTAAGTAGTTCTACGTTCTACGGGACTGATGACCTCAGATGTTAAGTCCCATAGTGCTCAGAGCCATTTGAACCATTTTTGAACAAGATCTTCTGTCGCGTTATCTAAAACAGTATAACGACGCTGAGGCAGTTTACCAATTTCACGCCTACCTACTAGATCTGTGTTAAAGATCTAGTTGAACCAGATTTGAAGTGCATTGTCATCCAGAGAGGGATTTTCTTGACTTTTTTTCGATAAAGAGCTTGAAAGATAAACATTAGATGGCATAAGATCAGAAAAATAAGTGCGTGATGGATCATTTTTCAGACTCCTCGATAGTTTTATAAGTGAAATCGGCAGAGTGCGTTATCGTTTCGTATCAACACGTGATGAAGTTTTGTATGTCGTTCTTCTTACACTGCGACAGGTACCTGTCTTAGTTGCTGGCAAAAAATACGAGCTACGGCATTCTCTCCCCTGGAGAGGTTTTCGTAATGCACAACATTCTGTTTTGAGCCACCAGAGGCAAAATATTTTGTTCACACTACCTTTTGCTCGAGTATATGTCTTTTGTTAGGGCTGGGCCATTAATTCATCTCAAGAAGTTAATATAAAAACATCATAACTAGTCACAACAGGAATACTGCACTGGAATTCTCAATGAGCCAACTGATGACAATGAAGGAAAAATGCGTTAATAGTCACCCCTTTGATTTTTGTTGTTTTAAATGAGAGCATGCAGTACTGCTGATCCCGACATCTGGACCTTGCCTATTGAATACAAATGTCGCACGATACTTAAATGGTCGTACTGCACCACATATGTCTGTTATCGAGGCTTCCTGAATGTGTAAAATCATTCATCCCAGAACGATGTTTCTTCAAGCGAGAAAGTCTTTTCTGATGTATGTTGCCCAAAAGCACTCTCCCCACTGCAAAGGTTCAGATCTGCCTCTGTTGCCCTTACCCCTCTAGTAAACCCAAATAATATCCCGCAAAGGTTAGAATTTTCCACTTACGACTATATTTTATCAGACTTGAACAGCTTTCATATGTTTCAGGCATGTAAAATCCAAATCGCAGCTGTGAGATAAATACGAGAACCTCAAAAAACAAAATGACCGCTAATTAATACACTCACAGCGCCGCGCCGCGGCGCGCCACGTTCACCTAGTCGGAGGCATCTGAGGTTGGCAACGGGCGGCCTGTGGCCGGTAACTGCCGTGGGTCGAGGAAACTGTTGTGATCATGATACAGCCACGAGCTCTTCAGCGGAAACTTTTCTGAAACTTTTTGCTATTGCAGGTGGATTAAAATCTGAAAAGGAAAATAAATTTTAGTTTGGTACACGCGTCACTGATACCCTTGTCCCAGTTAGCGACTTACATTACTGGCCATTAAAATTGCTACACCACGAAGATGACGTGCTACAGATGCGAAATTAAACCGACAGGAAGAAGACGCTGTGATATGCAAATGATTAGGTTTTCAGAGCATTCACATTAGGTTGGCGCCGGTGGCAAACAACGTGCTGACATGAGGAAAGTTTCCAACCGATTTCTCATACACAAACAGCAGTTGACCGGCGTTGCCTGGTGAAAGGTTGTTGTGATGCCTCGTGTAAGGAGGAGAAATGCGTACCATCACGTTTCCGACTTTGATAAAAGTCGGATTGTAGCCTATCGCGATTGCGGTTTATCGTATCGCGACAATGCTGCTCGCGTTGGTCGAGATCCAATGACTGTTAGCACAATATGGAATCGGTGGGTTCATGAGGGTAATACGGAACGCCGTGCTGGATCCCAACGCCCGCGTATCACTAGCGGTCGAAATGACAGGCATCTTATCCGCATGGCTGTAATGGGTCGTGCAGCCACGTCTCGATCCCTGAGTCAACAGATGGGGACGTTTGCAAGACACACCCATCTGCAACAACAGTTCGACGACGTTTGCAGCAGCACGGACTATCAGCTCGGAGACCGTGGCTGCGGTTACCCTTGACGCTGCATCACCGACAGGAGCGCCTGCGATGGTGTACTCAAAGACGAACTTGGGTGCACGAATGGTAAAACGTCATTTTTTCGGATGAATCCAGGTACTGTTTACAGCATCTTGATGGTCGCATCCGTGTTTGGCGACATCGCGGTGAATGCACATTGGAAGCGTGTATTCGTCATCGCCATACTGGCGTATCACCCAGCGTGATGGTATGGGGTGCCATTGGTTACACGTCTCGGTCACCTCTTTCTCGCATTGACGGCACTTTGAACATTTATCATAGGGCCATATTTTTTCTAAGAGACAGGTGCTTCCGGGCCTGCTACCTGTACCGTCACTGGTAAGCGTTATGAGTGTCTTTTGCACAACAACGTCATTCCAGCTCTCCAACAGCGTGGATGTCCGCAGCTCGTGGTCGTGCGGTAGCGTTCTCTCTTCCCACGCCCGGGTTCCCGGGTTCGATTCCCGGCGGGGTCAAGGATTTTCTCTGCCTCGTGATGACTGGGTGTTGTGTGCTGTCCTTAGGTTAGTTAGGTTTAAGTAGTTCTAAGTTCTATGGGACTGATGACCATAGATGTTAGGTCCCATAGTGCTTAGAACCATTAGAAAAGCGTGGATGTGTGGCTGGGATCATTTTTATGCAAGATGGCGCACCTCCGCACATCGCAAATTCAGTTAAGCAGCTGCTGAAGTGCCATTTTGGAAATGCTAGAATTATCAGCCGCCATTTCCCTACAGCCTGGACGTCCCCATCACCTGATCTTAACCCGTGTGACTTCTGGCTGTGGGGATACGTGAAAGATGTTGTATTCAGTGTTCCGATTCCAAACTTAGCTGCATTGAAGATACGCATTGCGCAACACATTATGAACGTGACAACGGAAACAATTCGATCAGCTGTGGAACATGATGTTTCTCGATTTCAACTTGTTGCAGAAAACGGAGGACAGCAAATGGTTCAAATGGCTCTGAGCACTATGGGACTTAACATCTATGGTCATCAGTCCCCTAGAACTTAGAACTACTTAAACCTAACTAACCTAAGGACAGCACACAACACCCAGCCATCACGAGGCAGAGAAAATCCCTGACCCCGCCGGGAATCGAACCCGGGAACCCGGGCGTGGGAAGCGAGAACGCTACCGCACGACCACGAGATGCGGGCGGAGGACAGCATATTGAACATGTTTTGCGCCAGTCACGCGGAAATTAATAATCCGATTTGATTTTCATTGATGCTTTTTATGCGGTTTTTAGCCTCAGGACAATTAAAAACCGATTTTCCCCATCTGATGGCCGTGGTGGATAGGCTCACGTAACTAACAGTATCACACCTGTACGCCAATGCACACTGAGTAGTACAGTTTGTGTAGCGTCAGACGTACACCTTAGGCATTGTTGTAGGATGCATTTGTTATTTGTAGTTGACCACTATTAAATTATGATGCTTACAGCGCCATCTATTGCTACATTTTGTAACTATTTATTTTTCTTCCGCCATACGTTTTCCCCGTTCCGTTGCAATTTGACGTCATTCTGACCAGTGGTGTTATTTCTACAGCGGTTTGAAAGTTTAATTATAATCACCCTGTATTTCTCCACGCTCTTGGTTAGGACATTAACCCACTCATGACCTGGACCAAAACCAACCAAGTGCCCAGTAATGAAGTGAGCATCATATTGCTCAAATTGTGAAAGAATGTACGCATGTGGTGCAGGCGCAAGTGATACAGGTTGCATTCATTTTGTGCTGCACCACGGATTTTATCAGTTAGATGATATTGATCCGCACAGGGTTTTCTGCTCCTTACAAATTATGGCTCCTTGATACACCAGAGGAGAATACAACAGAATTACTCACTGCCTTTTTGGAAGCAACTGGGAGGTCTGTATTTATCCAGACAGTATGAAACTGTCTCCACGCTATCTAGTTAGCTTCTGCGCACCCATCATGAACAACAGTATAAAACCCCAACAACCGTGGGGCACGAAGAAGGTGCGCAAGGGAACACTTGGTATAGAACTTTTCTGAAGTGTCGGGTTTCCTTAATCGAGGAGTGCAGGAGTTGTCTGACGCCTGAAGAATAGAGAAGTGCGAAGGCAGCCAGGTGCTAATACATGCCGCATCAGGACAGGATCCTCCAGCCTGTTACCCAGCCCAACAGCAAACATGTCGGCTATGGAAAGTGCATGAGCGCATAATTCCCACCATGTGATCACTTTTCTCCAGGGGGTAGGTTTCGACTGTATGAAATGGTCTGCTATATCTACTGTCATCTACATGCACATCTCCACTTTGCAAACCACTGTGAAGTGAATGGCAGAAGCTGCTTCTCACTGTAACAATGATTACGGCGTTTTCTTGTTCTACTTGTGTATGGAGCACAGATAGAATGATTGCAAATTTTTGGTAATTTGTGGTAAGTTCCTATGGGACCAAACTGCTGAGATCATTGGTCCCTAGGCTTACATACTACTTACTCTAACTTAAACTAACTTACGCTAAGGACAACAAACACACCCATGTCCATGTCCGCCCGCATCTCGTGGTCGTGCGGTAGCGTTCTCGCTTCCCACGCCCGGGTTCCCGGGTTCGATTCCCGGCGGGGTCAGGGATTTTTCTCTTCCTCGTGATGGCTGGGTGTTGTGTGATGTCCTTAGGTTAGTTAGGTTTAAGTAGTTCTAAATTCTAGGGGACTGATGACCTAAGATGTTAAGTCCCATAGTGCTCAGAGCCATTTTTTTGTCCATGTCCGACGGAGGACTCGAACCTTCGACGGGAAGAACCGCGCGAGCCTTTGCCAGGCTCCTCAGACCGTGCGGCTACCCCGTGCCGGTGAATGATTGCTTAAGTGCATTTGCGTTAGTTAGTCTAACCTTGTCTTCACATATAAGGAATCGTAGCATATTCCTAGGTTCGTCACTTACAGCCGACTCTTGAAACTTACAATGTCGGATATCACGGGATAGTTCGCTTCTATTTTCACGCCTTCGCCGATGCACTTCGTACAGCACCTCTGTAATGCTCTCCCATGCATCAAAATAAACCTGCGACAGTTCATGGTGTCCTTCTTGGTATATTTTCAAAACCCCTGTCAGTCCTGTTTGGTACGGATCCCACAAAGCTGAACAATACGCTAGGATAGGTCGCAAGAGTGATTTGTAAGCAATCTCCTTTGTGTACTGACTGCATTTTCCTAGTATTCTACGAATAAATCGAAGTCTGACAGCTACTTTACCAACATCTGAGCCAATGTGATCGTTCCATTTCATATCCCATACCCCAGCTATTTGTATGAGTTGACCACCTCCAATTGTAAATCGTTGATAATGTAGTCATGGGCTACTACGTTTCTTCCGTTTCGTGAAGTGCTCAATTCTACATTACCGAACCTTTAAAGCAAGTTGCCAGCCTTTACACCACTTCGAAATCTTATCAAAACCAAACTGAATATTTGCACAGCTTTTTTTTCAGACAGTAATTCATAATACAGTAGATAACTATACCATCTGCGAAAAGTCTGAGGTTAGTTTTAATATTGTCTGCAAGGTTGGTTGGTTGATTTGGGAGAGGGGACCAAACAACGAAGTCATCGGTCCCATCGGATTAGGGAAGGATGGGGAAAGAAGCCGGCCGTGCCCTTTCACAGGTGCCATCTCGGCATTTGCCTGAAGCGTTTTAGGGAAATCACGGTAACCCTAAATCAGAATGGACGGATGAGGATTTGAAACATCGTCCTCCAGAATGCTAGTCCAGTGTGCTAATCGCTGCGCCGCTTTTTTTTCACATTAAAACTGTGTGCCGGACCGAGACTTGAACTCGTGGGGAGGGGGGGCGGGGTGAGGACCTCTGCCTTCGCAGGGGCACGTGCGTGCTCTACCGACTTTTTTTATTTAAACACTTCGATCTTAAATTGAAACAGAAACTAAAGAAATCTCCTTTTCGTAACAATTTGTCCAATATTCGTAAAACAGATTAAAATAAAATCAACCAAACACTTCTTGAAAAATTTGTTTTTATTTATTTCTTTATTTTCTTCCCATGTTGTGGCTCATGACAAAATTAGTTTTCCTGGAGCACCTTGACTTGTCTTAGTGACAAAAGAAATTTTTTACCAACTTGATTAAAATGATACAAACTTTGTAGTGACACACTTAACTGTTGTGCGCCAACCAAAAATTATCTGTTTAGTCGTAATTGCAAAATATGCGAACTGGCCGATAATCGAAGCGTAGCTATTGTTCTTTGTTTCAGGAAAGAAATGCCAGTTGGTTGAAATACTTCTTTAAGTGCTATAGCAGATTCTGTAGTCCTAGTAATTGTTGCGAATTTTTTTTCTCGTCCAGTTCCATATATGGTATTGGTCTCGGCAGATTAGGGTGTGTGCCAAGGTGTCTACAGTATGACAATGATCGCAGTACGGGCTCTGCTTCATTTTAATCTTGTGCAGCTTTTCACCTGTGAGTACCTTCTCGTTTACAATGTTGTACCATGTGGACACTACTTTGGAGTGCAGGATGGATTTTTCCAGACGTTTTTCAGCTAACCGTGGGATATTTCGCTTTCACGGGGTTTGCCTTATGGCGTCTCGTGAGGTGGCAATAGGTCCTTCTGGTGTTAACCTGTTTTGGGGTATCTTGAATATAGCTCATTTCCAGGTTGTAAGTATGGACGTAGTCGAGTTAAGCGCTGATGCGACCAACATTGACTGACCTTTTTGCTCGTTGGGGCTAACCTGTTGAATAACGTTTTTGTAATTACGGGATGGAGTGTCTGCAGTATTTTGCCGATACGGTCCATATACACTCCTGGAAATGGAAAAAAGAACACATTGACACCGGTGTGTCAGACCCACCATACTTGCTCCGGACACTGCGAGAGGGCTGTACAAGCAATGATCACACGCACGGCACAGCGGACACACCAGGAACCGCGGTGTTGGCCGTCGAATGGCGCTAGCTGCGCAGCATTTGTACACCGCCGCCGTCAGTGTCAGCCAGTTTGCCGTGGCATACGGAGCTCCATCGCAGTCTTTAACACTGGTAGCATGCCGCGACAGCGTGGACGTGAACCGTATGTGCAGTTGACGGACTTTGAGCGAGGGCGTATAGTGGGCATTCGGGAGGCCGGGTGGACGTACCGCCGAATTGCTCAACACGTGGGGCGTGAGGTCTCCACAGTACATCGATGTTGTCGCCAGTGGTCGGCGGAAGGTGCACGTGCCCGTCGACCTGGGACCGGACCGCAGCGACGCACGGATGCACGCCAAGACCGTAGGATCCTACGCAGTGCCGTAGGGGACCGCACCGCCACTTCCCAGCAAATTAGGGACACTGTTGCTCCTGGGGTATCGGCGAGGACCATTCGCAACCGTCTCCATGAAGCTGGGCTACGGTCCCGCACACCGTTAGGCCGTCTTCCGCTCACGCCCCAACATCGTGCAGCCCGCCTCCAGTGGTGTCGCGACAGGCGTGAATGGAGGGACGAATGGAGACGTGTCGTCTTCAGCGATGAGAGTCGCTTCTGCCTTGGTGCCAATGATGGTCGTATGCGTGTTTGGCGCCGTGCAGGTGAGCGCCACAATCAGGACTGCATACGACCGAGGCACACAGGGCCAACACCCGGCATCATGGTGTGGGGAGCGATCTCCTACACTGGCCGTACACCACTGGTGATCGTCGAGGGGACACTGAATAGTGCACGGTACATCCAAACCGTCATCGAACCCATCGTTCTACCATTCCTAGACCGGCAAGGGAACTTGCTGTTCCAACAGGACAATGCACGTCCGCATGTATCCCGTGCCACCCAACGTGCTCTAGAAGGTGTAAGTCAACTACCCTGGCCAGCAAGATCTCCGGATCTGTCCCCCATTGAGCATGTTTGGGACTGGATGAAGCGTCGTCTCATGCGGTCTGCATGTCCAGCACGAACGCTGGTCCAACTGAGGCGCCAGGTGGAAATGGCATGGCAAGCCGTTCCACAGGACTACATCCAGCATCTCTACGATCGTCTCCATGGGAGAATAGCAGCCTGCATTGCTGCGAAAGGTGGATATACACTGTACTAGTGCCGACATTGTGCATGCTCTGTTGCCTGTGTCTATGTGCCTGTGGTTCTGTCAGTGTGATCATGTGATGTATCTGACCCCAGGAATGTGTCAATAAAGTTTCCCCTTCCTGGGACAATGAATTCACGGTGTTCTTATTTCAATTTCCAGGAGTGTATATTGCAGTGCATTGTTTCTTGGTGTGCTTGACGCCCAAACGACCAGCAGGGTGTGTTAGTATTATGGTTGGCATGGTGACTTAAAGGTATTTCCGCTCCAGGTGGACGTATACGCTGCCGCTAAAATCTTGTGCGCTATATCCTTGAGTAATGGTAACACTGCTGCGATGTGATATATTTTGCTTAGGGCACAGCTGTTAATCAATAGAGCGCTCTGCATCCGATTCAGCGTTCTAGATTTATGCTCACGTAAAATGGGCCTGAATATATTGAGTTTATGGTCCCAATTGGCAACTGTCATCTCTCGTGGATTGGACATTAAAATCATACCTAAGTGTATCGTCTTCTCTGATCTTTGTAACCATGTTATTTGAATGTTCTCCATACGGGGCCTGACAGGTCAAATTTTTTATTTGTGTTCATTGAGTATGGCTCCAGAAGAAGTAACGTAAGCATGGATTGTTTGTTGAACGATTTCAATTTCTAATTTCGTGGCGAAACACGGTTTTTGTACCGAACAACTGCAGACCTTGTAACATGTGATGTAGGATTAACAGTAATGGTTCTACGGCGATTGCGTACAGTGTATAGAAAGGGGGCAGCCTTGTCTCACAGACTGCTTAATCTGGACTGGTGAACTTAGTTGGCAATTAATTTTGATTCGAGAGGAAGTTCCCACTATATATTTGTCTATGATCTGAAAAAAATGAGCACTGAACCTCACCCTTGCAATACGGTTAGTAGAAAGTGGTGGTTGATGCGGCCAAACGCCTTTTCAAAGTCTAAAACCCTGAGACCAACGTTGCATTTACATAGCCACGACAAATTTAAAATATCCCTAAATTCACATAATAAATTTTACGTAGATCTTCCTGCCACAGCCACCAGCAATGAAACAACACAACAACACGGCACTGAATATAGCTACCAGCAGATTTCACGTAACAATAAGTACTTCTAAATCTACACCTACATTTATATTCCGCAAGCCACCCAACGGTGTGTGGCGGAGGGCACTTTACGTGCCCCTGTCATTACCTCCCTTTTCTGTTCCAGTCGCGTATGGTTCGCGGGAAGAACGACTGCCGGAAAGCCTCCGTGCGCACTCGAATCTCTCTAATTTTACATTCGCGATCTCCTCGGGAGGTATAAGTAAGGGGAAGCAATATACTCGATACCTCATCCAGAAACGCACCCTCTCGAAACCTTGACAGCAAGCTACACCGCGATGCAGAGCGCCTGTCTTGCAGAGTTTGCCACTTGAGTTTGCTAAACATCTCCGTAACGCTATCACGCTTACCAAATAACCCTGTGACGAAACGAGCCGCTCTTCTTTGGATCTTCTCTATCTCCTCCGCCAACCCGATCTGGTACGGATCCCACACTGAACAGCAATACTCAAGTATAGGTCGAACGAGTGTCTTGTAAGCCACCTCCTTTGTTGATGGGCTACATTTTCTAAGGACTCTCCCAACGAATCTCAACTTGTCACCCACCTTACCAACAATTAATTTTATATGATCATTCCACTTCAAATCGTTCCGCACGCATACTCCCAGATATTCTACAGAAGTAACTGCTACCAGTGTTTGTTCCGCTATCATATAATCATACAATAAAGGATCCTTCTTTCTATGTATTCGCAATACATTACATTTGTCTATGTTAAGGGTCAGTTGCCACTCCCTGCACCAAGTGCCTATCCGCTGCAGATCTTCCTGCATTTCGCTACAGTTGTCTAATGCTGCAACTTCTCTGTATACTACAGCATCATCCGCGAAAAGCCGCACGGAACTTCCTACACAATCTACTACGTCATTTATATATCAAGTGAAAAGCAATGGTCCCATAACACTCCCCTGTGGCACGCCAGAGGTTACTTTAACGTCTGTAGACGTCTCTCCATTGAGAACAACATGCTGCGTTCTGTTTGCTAAAAACTCTTCAATCCAGCCACACAGCTGGTCTGATATTCCGTAGGCTCTTACTTTGTTTATCAGGCGACAGTGCGGAACTGTATCGAACGCCTTCCGGAAGTCAAGGAAAATAGCATCTACCTGGGAACATGTATCTAATATTTTCTGGGTCTCATGAACAAATAAAGCGAGTTGGGTCTCACACGATCGCTTTGGTTCCATAAGACTTATTCTTGCAACGAATCACACGCATGTCTGCAGGTGGGAAGTTGTGCAATACTTTTTCAGAAATGTGTATCCCATGACATGGCTATTAGTTAAATAGTCTTCAAACAGAGCTGCAGTGTACCCAGCTGAATAGCTGCGTGTGTTGTAGTGCCGCTTCCGGGCCTGTGGGCTGTGTCGGCACCACATCGAATCCTCCCCGCGGGTTGAGAACGAGTGTCGTAGTGCTCATCGGCCTCTCTGTGATTTTTAGGCCATTTCTCAGACCCCACTATGACAGTGGTTACCAACCTTTCTGAGGACATTATACCTAACTGCAAAGCGATATCAGCTAGTACCCTTCTCTCTCGCTACTGTGATCAATTTTAAGGCCTAACTAAACTTTAGAGTGAAGAAGAATTTTTCTTTGAACACTTTTATATTTACAGTGACAAACATGAATGATATCTACTTTTTGTAGGTATTTAATTAAAAACCAGCTAATGAGTCAACGACGCAGCTAGTAATGCTTATTTCTATCAAGGTTTATTTACAGACTGACGAAACAATTCTCAGTGCATAACGAGTGTTACCCGCAACTCCTTCTCAGAAAGGAAAGCTACACTACTGGCCATTAAAATTGCTACACCACGAAGATGACGTGCTACAGACGTGAAATTTAACATACAGGAAGAGGATGCTGTGATATGCAAATGGTTAGCTTTTCACAGTATTCACACAAGGTTGGCGCCGATGGCGACACCTACAACATGCTGACATGAGGAAAGTTTCCAACCGATTTCTCGTACACAAACAGCAGTTCACCGGCGTTGCCTGCTGAAACGTTGTTGTGATGCCTCGTGTAAGGAGGAGAAATGCGTACCATCACGTTTCCGGCTTTGATAAAGGTCGGATTGTAGCCTATTGCGATTGCGGTTTATCGTATCGCGACATTGCTGCTCGCGTTGGTCGAGATCCAATCACTATTAGCACAATATGGAATCGGTGGGTTCAGGAGGGTAATACGGAACGCCGTGCTGGAGCCCAACGGCCTCGTATCACTAGCAGTAGACATGACAGGCATCTTATCTGCATGGCTCTAAAGGATCGTGCAGCCACGTCTCGATCCCTGAGTCAACAGATGGGGACGTTTGCAAAACAACAACCATCTGCACGAACAGCTCGACGACGTTTGCAGCAGCATGGACTATCAGCTCGGAGACCATGGCTGCGGTTATCCTTGACGCTGCATCACAGACAAGAGCGCCTGCAATGCTGTACTCAACGACGAACCTGGGTGCACGAATGGCAAAACTTCGTTTTTTGGATGTATCCAGGTTCTGTTTACAGCATCATGATGGTCGCATACATGTTTGGCGACATCGCGGTGAACGCACATTGGAAGCGTGTATTCGTCATCGCCATACTGGCGCATCAGCCGGCCTGATGGTATGGGGTGCCATTGGTTACACGTCTCGGTCACCTCTTGTTGGCATTGACGGCACTTTGAACAGTGGACGTTACATTCCATATGTGTTACGACCCATGGCTCTACCCTTCATTCGATCCCTGCGAAACCCTACATTTCAGCAGGATAATGCACGATAGCATGTTGCAGGTCCTGTACGGGCCTTTCTGGATACAGAAAATGTTCGACTGCTGCCCTGGCCAGCACATTCTCCAGATCTCTCACCAATTGAAAACGTCTGGTCAATGGTGGCCGAGCAACTGGCTCGTCACAACACGCCAGTCACTACTCTTGATGAACTGTGGTATCGTGTTGACGCTGCATGGGCAGCTGTACCTGCACACGCCATCCAAGCTCTGTTTGACCCAATACCCGGGCGTATCAAGGTCGTTATTATGGCCAGAGGTGATTCTTCTGGGTACTGATTTCTCAGGATCTATGCACCCAAATTGTGTGAAAATGTAGTCACATGTCAGTTCTAGTATAATATATTTGTGTGTAGCAATTTTAATGGCCAGTAGTGTACCTATGCACATTCATGGCATGCACATGCTATGTCTCCACCACTCCTCTCGATAGCGACACTTGCTTCACCCAGACCCTGCATCCACATTTAAAAACAATCAAGTCAAAATGTGTGTACTATACCTACTGTTTGTAAATCACTTGATTGCTGACCCGCTTGCTACTGAACTAGTAGAAATTGGATGCCAATGTTTTGTGTTCTGACCACTGTCACAAGCAACAACAACAATAACAATAATAATAATAATAATAATTACACTGTACGGGCCCTGCAGCATTTTAGTAGCAATTATATAGTTTCTGTAGTGTTGCGCTGTTGCTTAGTTCATTCGTGTGTTGTGAAGTGAATAATGAATCAAAATGTGGTCCGTTGAAGGAACTACCTACAACTCGTAGAAGACATTTTCTTGGGGTATTTAAGCATGTGTGACATATATGTCTCAATTTTACTGTCGAAGATGCAAGGTACAAAGTGTAAAGAGTGTGAGTTGTGAGTGGACTATCTGAGGAAGGTACTTTTCGTACATTCGTTTCACAAGCTGTAACCTCCCCACACTGTCAAGCGTTAATTCTCGTATTTTTGTCAAAAAAATTAATTATAGGTAACGTACGAAATTAATCTGACAGTGTTACGCAATACTGTAAATATTAACGACCCTTTTGTTTTTACCACTCAGAAAATTTCATTTGGCCCCTCAGTGGGTAATTCCCCTCAGGTTGAGAACCACTGCACTACGTGAATACGGAGTCCCACCTCAGTTACATGGAAATTTTCGATCACTTCCACATGAAGAACACTACACGCGGACAGTTTAGGTTACACATAACCCATCCTTGGGGTTAACGGTGTGGCAACAGGAAGGGCACTCGGCCATCCCTTAAACTAAACGTGACAAATCCGTCAACAGCCACGCCGACCCTGCGCTGATACGGGACGATGGAAGGAGAAGAAGACGAAGAAATATTTCGGTGATTTGCGACGTTTGGGGTTCAGGCTGTAAAACCACAGCGAGTGAATTTTCGTTTCTGTCTGGTTGAGACTTTCTGGGAAGCTAGACTTGCGATAATGTATTGCGTAATTTAGACTGGCGACTGCACTTTCGTGAATGTGTTGACAGAAGGCTTTTGCGTGAATCAAATCACACTATATTTACACTCGTCGAGTGCATGAGATAACAGCACTTAAGCTTGTTACGCGCAGATGATAACTGCATCTCAAGCGCACTGCAGAATCTGCTGATCTGATGAATCATTTAGGTAGCTCGTCTAAAACAGCATTTCTGCTGCTTTCGAGCTCCTAATGGAACTTGAGTATTTGTAGATTCTATTTCCACGGCACATATCTTTTCAGGTGAAACTTTCCCTCGTGCGAGTTTCAGTCTTTGGGCAAACTTATTTATGTGTACTGATTCACTTCTTCAATTAAAGGCTATAGATTTCAGGGAAGTTGTCTACCGATCACATGTCCGTTAGAAGCGCGTAATAAAAGTTAGATACCGATAAGGACAAGTTCACGTTGAGAAACACATAAACCAACTTTGTAGCTTACAGCCACTGTTTTCCAATGTGTCCAAGAATAGCGAAGGTATTGAAAATTCGTTCTCTTACATAAAATTTCCAACATCTAATGTCTATAATCTGGAATCTTCCTAAAGCTAACGGGTTAAGCAGTGCTTAAGGAAAGAAACATAGCTTTTGTAGGAAATTGTGTGTAAGGTGTTCTATTTATCTCGACCACGTCAAATAATATTTTGTCCAGAAGCAAAATAAAAAATGTATCAAACCAATATCGTTTCGCTACCAGGCGGACGTTAGCTAGTATCACTCCCATTCCTGTAACTTCGTTCGATGCCAAGGTTAAGCAGTGGGTCTTTTTTAATAGCAGCCTACATTTTTTTTATTTCGTATTCCACTTCCTCTCCTAAAGACCTGTTCACAAACTATCACAGTTCACCATTCACTTAAACATGACTTTATTAAAAGCGCAACGCAAAACTGCCTTCGACGCTCCTGCAGAGATGATGATGATGTTTGGTTGGTGGGGCGCTCAACTGCGTGGTTATCAGCGCCCGTACAATTACCCAATCTTTGCTCAGTCCAATTTCGCCACTTTCCTGGATGATGATGAAATGATGAGGACAACACAAACACCCAGTCATCTCGAGGCAGGTGAAAATCCCTGAACCCGCCGGGAATCGAACCCGGGACCCCGTGCTCGGGAAGCGAGAACGCTACCGCGAGACCACGTGGGGCGGATGACGCTCCTGCAGTAGCACACAATGCACATACCAGGGGTAACATAAATCGTCTACTCGCTTGAAGCGACAGTAAACAAAGGAAAATGCACACCAGTCATTAAGTCAACCGTCTTCAGGTCAAGGCCTGTGTGAGTACAATATATACCAATGAAGACAAAGTATGACCCGGTAAGACGAAGTACTGGGTGGTTATAATTAAAATGCAGCAATTCATAGAATTCCAGTGTGGGCTGTAACCACCGTATGGCAGCAAAGCTTGGCAGATGTTCTAATGCATTAATGCGGAACTAATTTATGCTTGTAAAAATTTAGTTCCAATTTTGGCCACAAGGTGCAAATCTGGCGCTGTACAGCATCTCGTCGACCTATCCGGTGCACATATTGAACAAACTGTGTAAGCGACAGTTACAATAACATCAACGTTGTCCCATTCTCCCTTATTTTACCTTTTCTGCACACTTGCCGTTTCTAATCCATTACATATGGTAACATTTCTGTACGTCTTTCTTGCATTCACAGGGCCAGATATGCGCCTGATGGCCAAAACAGGAACTAATCTTTTTCCAGCGTAAATCCTTTCCGCATTAACGCATTAGAATATCTACAAAGTTTCGTTGCCATACGATAATCACAGCTCGCACTAGACCTCTGCGAGTAGCTGCACTTTGATTATAACCACCCGGTAGTTACCTGGCCGTTGCGGAAACTGACTTGGTTGTGTGACGAGGTACTTTTTTCCCTTTGGAGTGGGCTGTTCGAGATCCGGTCCTTTAAGAGTCGCGGTTCTATTCAGCCAATTATCAAACAAGATGATAGCAGGGAAAATGGGGGATCCTAATTGGGAATATATGGAAGGGGGTTACCAGTTCCGACAGATACCTTAAAACCAAAGGAAACCCTCCCGGAAATCTTGGCCGGAAACAGGGGCTGGAATCATATTACTTTATTTCTGGGACATCAGCCTTTGTAGAGGATGTTGTCCCAGGGAAAAATTAAAATGTTGTGTATGTATGAGGAGTGCCCTTGGGAGGCAAACTGAGGAGCTACATCAATGAGAAGTAGCATCTCCAGTCTCGTAAACTGACATAAGGCCGGGAGAGCGGTGTGCTGACCACATGCTCTTCCATATCCGTATCCAGCTGACGGACCTGGGCTGAGGATGACACGGCGGCCGGTCGGTACCGTTGGACCTTCATGACCTGTTCGGGCGGAGTCTTTTTTTATAAATGAGGAGTGCAAGTGTTGCATCTGTGTGTATGTCTTAGTGAACAGAGTGACGTGTGACGACGAGGTACATTCCCGTTCTGGTTCAAAGTAGCACGGATTGTTATCTAGCAACTCGAGGGCGAAAAGTGATCGCGTGAAATACCTTCGCAGCAAGATTTAAAACCTGCTTTCAACGCCAGTAATTCTAATGACACTGAGTACGAGAAAGGTGAGATAGTACCGACAGAAAAGGCGACGTTAGATGCAAGCAAATGCTGTCCACCAAAAGTAAGACAATGTTGTGCAAATTACAGAACGAGGCACGATGCCGAGTTGAGCTAGAATCAAGTGACTGTCCCAAAGCAGAATAAGTAAAATACACACAATAAATATTTCATGAGCCGGCCGGTGTGGCCGAGCGGTTCTAGGCTCTTCAGTCTGGAACCGCTCGGCCGCTGCGGTCGCAGGTTCGAATCCTGCATCGGGCATGGATGTGTGTGATGTCCTTAGGTTAGTTAGGTTTAAGTAGTTCTAAGTTCTAGTGGACTGATGTCCTCAGATGTTAAGTCCCATAGTGATCAGAGCCATTTGAACCATTTGAAATATTTCGTGCTTATGAAGCAGCGATTTTTGCGATATTGCGAACAATGTAAAGGAAACACCATCACTGGAAAAACTTAGAAGCTTTTGCGCATAGAATTCGAAATTTCAGGTTAGTGAGGAATATCTGACAACGACCCGTCAAACAGGCGTCCGTGTTAAAGCTCCGCTTCCAGACGAGCAAGCGCGCTGGCCCATAACGAATCCGGCCGAAATATTGACGATGAGGGGCGGTGTGTCGGCCAGTCTCCACGAGGTCTTTAGGCGGTTTTCCACATCTGAGTAGATGGATAGCGGCCTATAACTCAAACTCACCACAGTCAAACGATTCGCAAACAACGAAAAATTTCGCACGCTTTCACATGACTGATACTACACGGAGATAGTTGGGGTAGACACAGTCCGTCCTGGGGGGATGCCGTTGTGGTGAGAGGAAGGGCATCCAGCCACCCGTTAAATTAACCAAGCCATATCCGTTCTGAACCTGCGTAGAGGTGGGAGAAACGCACAAGAAAAAACAGCAGAAAGGCTCTCTGAGAGATAGCTGTGGCATCGATCGGATTTGATTTTAACACGTGCGAGAATGAACAACTCCTAATGTGAGGATGAAATAATATACTTGTGAAAGGAGTATACAACATTAGATATTTTTACGAAAAAATGAAGCACCAGAACGAGAGTAGCTAGAAGTTTATTTAGATGCGCCATAGATTCATACACACTACACTATGAGTAAACGTTACACACTGACAGAGTACGAGGAGTATTGTCAAACAACATTACCGGTCAATGTTTCATTGTTGTAAATGCGAAGTTAAGTTTCGTGTTCACTTCTCTTCTATGGTTGATACAAGAACACGTCGGACTATCATGTAGAAATAGAGAGACAAAATAGAAATATACCGACGAGAAAAATATTGCTACACCAAGAAGGGGTTGTGCGACATAAACGGAAGTGGGTGGGAGTGTATTGACTGACCAAGTTCAACAGGCATGGAACTCCATCCCACAAACTGACGCCTGGCACCTATACAACGCAATGCATGATGGTTTGCGTGCTTGTATTCAATATTCTGGCGGTTACACAGGCAATTAATGTACGAGGGTCACTCCAAAAGAAATGCACACTGTTTTTGTATAAATACAGTTTTCATTCTGCATGTGTGAAAGTTTTACAATGTGTAGATACACCCTTCCCGCTTGTTTTCAAACTTAGTTCAACCCGTTCCCGTGAGTGGCGCCGTCATAGTATATCTTCAAGATGGCTGCTACACTTGACGTTCGTCAGAAGCAACGTGCTGTCATAGAATTCCTGTGCTGTGAAAACGAGACAGTGGGAAACATCCACAAGAGGTTGAAAAAGGTGTATGGAGATGCTGCTGTCGATCGCAGTACAGTTAGTAAGTGGGCAAGCAGGTTACGTGATTAAAGCGGGCACGGCAATATTGAGGATTGTCCTCGTAGCGGCAGGCCTCGTACTGTACACACTCGACAATGTGCAGAGAGTTAACGAATTGGTGACTGCTGACAGAAGCATCACAGTGAACGAATTGTCACGCTACGTTGGGATAGGGGAAGGATGTGGTTGCAGAATACTGAAAGTGTTCACGTTAAAAAAGGTTTGTGCCAGGTGGGTTCCCAGGATGTTGACAGTGGCTCACAAAGAAACAAGAAAAACGGTATGCAGCGAACTTTTGGAACAGTACGAGAATGGTGGAGATGAATTTCTTGGAAGTATTGTGACAGGTTATATGATACATGGCTCCATATTTTTCACCAGAGACGAAGAGGCAATCAATGCAGTGGCATCATGCAAATTCACCCAATAAAAAAAAAATTCAAAACCACACCTTTTGCTGGAAAAGTTATGGCTATGGTGTCTTTCGATTCCGAAGGACTCTTGCTTGTGGACATCATGCCAAGTGGAACCACCATAAATTCTGATGCATATGTGACGACACTGAAGAAATTTCGCCTGTGTGGCCGAGCGGTTCTAGGCGCTTCAGTCCGGAACAGCGCGACCGCTACGGTCGCAAGTTCGAATCCTGCCTCGGGCATGGATGTGTGTGATGTCATTAGGTTAGTTAGGTTTAAGTAGTTCTAAGTTCTAGAGGACTGATGACCTCAGATGTTAAGTCCCATAGTGCTCAGAGCCATTTGAACCATTTTTTGAAGAAACTTCAAGCTCGACCGAGTCGTGTTCAACCACATCGACAAAAGCAGGAAGTTTTGCTGTTGCACGACAATGCACGGCCACATTTCAGTCAAAAAACCATGGAAGCGATCACAAAACTCGGATGGACAACACTGAAACACCCGCCTTACAGTCCTGACCTGACTCCATGTGACTATCATCTCTTTGGGAAACTGAAAGACTCTCTTCGTGGAACAAGGTTTGAAGATGATGACTCCCTTGTGCACGCTGCCAAACAGTGGCTCCAACAGGTTGGTCCAGAATTTTACCATGCGGGTATACAGGCGCTGGTTCTAAGATGGCGTAAGGCAGTTGAGAGGGATGGAAATTATGTGGAGAAATGAAAATATTGTTCCTAAAGGACATATATACACACTGTAAAACTTTCAAACATGTAGAATAAAAGCACCAACGCTAGCCTGTATATTTCGCTGGCGAAATTTTGCAAAAAAAAAAAATCCTTTTTACTTCTGGCATATCACCTAGTCCTAAATCCTATAGAATGTATCTGTAAGTTTGCAAAGAACCACACGATCAGTTTGCTACTAGTGTTGTGTCATGAGAAAACTAGAAATGCCACGTATCATGTCAGAAAAGTGTGTGATGACGACGGGAGGTGGGATACATTGACGAACGAGGAAACTGAAAGTATAACAACACCAGTGGACATAGATTTGAACAAATAATCGCCATTATCATCCACGACTGGTACAGCAAGACGACGAATCAGCATAGACTGCTGTGGAACACAGCGACATCACTGGGGAAACTACACTCATGGAAATGGAAAAAAGAACACATTGACACCGGTGTGTCAGACCCACCATACTTGCTCCGGACACTGCGAGAGGGCTGTACAAGCAATGATCACACGCACGGCACAGCGGACACACCAGGAACCGCGGTGTTGGCCGTCGAATGGCGCTAGCTGCGCAGCATTTGTACACCGCCGCCGTCAGTGTCAGCCAGTTTGCCGTGGCATACGGAGCTCCATCGCAGTCTTTAACACTGGTAGCATGCCGCGACAGCGTGGACGTGAACCGTATGTGCAGTTGACGGACTTTGAGCGAGGGCGTATAGTGGGCATGCGGGAGGCCGGGTGGACGTACCGCCGAATTGCTCAACACGTGGGGCGTGAGGTCTCCACAGTACATCGATGTTGTCGCCAGTGGTCGGCGGAAGGTGCACGTGCCCGTCGACCTGGGACCGGACCGCAGCGACGCACGGATGCACGCCAAGACCGTAGGATCCTACGCAGTGCCGTAGGGGACCGCACCGTCACTTCCCAGCAAATTAGGGACACTGTTGCTCCTGGGGTATCGGCGAGGATCATTCGCAACCGTCTTCATGAAGCTGGGCTACGGTCCCGCACACCGTTAGGCCGTCTTCCGCTCACGCCCCAACATCGTGCAGCCCGCCTCCAGTGGTGTCGCGACAGGCGTGAATGGAGGGACGAATGGAGACGTGTCGTCTTCAGCGATGAGAGTCGCTTCTGCCTTGGTGCCAATGATGGTCGTATGCGTGTTTGGCGCCGTGCAGGTGAGCGCCACAATCAGGACTGCATACGACCGAGGCACACAGGGCCAACACCCGGCATCATGGTGTGGGGAGCGATCTCCTACACTGGCCGTACACCACTGGTGATCGTCGAGGGGACACTGAATAGCGCACGGTACATCCAAACCGTCATCGAACCCATCGTTCTACCATTCCTAGACCAGCAAGGGAACTTGCTGTTCCAACAGGACAATGCACGTCCGCATGTATCCCGTGCCACTCAACGTGCTCTAGAAGGTGTAAGTCAACTACCCTGGCCAGCAAGATCTCCGGATCTGTCCCCCATTGAGCACGTTTGGGACTGGATGAAGCGTCGTCTCACGCGGTCTGCACGTCCAGCACGAACGCTGGTCCAACTGAGGCTCCAGGTGGAAATGGCATGGCAAGTCGTTCCACAGGACTACATCCAACATCTCTACGATCGTCTCCATGGGAGAATAGCAGCCTGCATTGCTGCGAAAGGTGGATATACACTGTACTAGTGCCGACATTGTGCATGCTCTGTTGCCTGTGTCTATGTGCCTGTGGTTCTGTCAGTGTGATCATGTGATGTATCTGACCCCAGGAATGTGTCAATAAAGTTTCCCCTTCCTGGGACAATGAATTCACAGTGTTCTTATTTCAATTTCCAGGAGTGTAGTTTTACGGACGTCGCCTGCGAAGTGTCGTAAGCAGGTAGGGCGAGACATGCTGTACGTCGCGTATCTGTTTTTGTTCTAAAAGGACACTTTATTTAGTGTCGCGTACAGACGTGTAACAGCACTCAGCTTGTGAGAGTACTGCCCTATAGGCTACACTGTTGCTACATCCTCCACCTACTTCTCGGACATAAACACAAGGATGTTGCCATCCTGGGCCAGCTAACCAGTTCGCCTTGATCGGTAATAATAATGTTACTCATCTACGAGCGACGTGCGTTTTCCTCGTGTTCCCGTTTGTTTACTGTCATCTCCAGCACGTGCACGAGTTATGTTATCCCCGGTACCAACACTATTTGCTAGTACAAGAGAGTTGAAATCAGTTTTGTGTCACGTTTTTAATAACGTCATGTTTACGTTACTGGTACTCTGTGATACGCTTCTGAATAGGTCCTGAGGAGAGGAAGTGGGTTAATTAATAAACATATAGGATGTTATTTAGTAAAGACGTATCGATATTCATATCTACGCAACGAACAAAATTACAAGAGAGGCAGTCATGCTGATTAATGCTTCTCTGGTAGCTAAACAGTATTTGCTTGATACATTTTTTTTTCTGTAACTAAGTTATATGGTGTAGTCAAGATAAAGGAACACCCTGTGTGCTTACGAACTTCCCTGTTTTCGCACTACTGTAATAGATAGTTTGGAAATTTGTGGTAAGATCCTATGGGACCAAACTGCTGAAGTCATCGGTGACTAAGCGTACACACTACTTAATCTAACATAAACTTACGCTAAGGACAACACACAAACCCATGCCCGAAGGAGGATGGTTCTCAAATGGTTCAAATGGCTCTGAGCACTATGGGACTTTACATCTATGGTCATCAGTCCCCTAGAACTGAGAACTACTTAAACCTAACTAACCTACGGACAGCACACAACACCCAGCCATCACGAGGCAGAGAAAATCCCTGACCCCGCCGGGAATCGAACCCGGGAACCCGGGCGTGGGAAGCGAGAACGCTACCCGAAGGAGGACTCGAACCTCCGACGGGGGGAGCCCTGCGTAATAGATAATTAGAATGCTAACTGCCATTTCTTAAACAAAGTGGTGGTTTTTAAAAATGGCAGCGAATGGTATGCTTTCCAAAACGGTTCTTTCATTCTGTTTCTTGTTGTGGGGCTCTATTTTCACTTTGTATTGTTGTTTCGTTCCAAAAAACCTTAATCAAGGCGAGTGGAGTTCGTTCTCCATCTTCCGATCCATCGGACAGTAGATCTTTTACTTGAAGTAATGCCGGCAACCTACGAAAAGAGAGCAGCATGCGCCAAGGCGGAAATAAGAAAACGCAGTCTTTTGTAATCAATTCATAACGAAAATTTTATATCCACCTTTTTACTACTAAAGCGGCAAAAAGTGTAAAACATTCTTTTCGTCTGTTGAAAATAAGAGAGATCTTTCAGCGTAGTGTGCGTTGTTTCGAACCTTTCTGGCAGATTAAAACTAGCCGGCCGCTGTGGTCGAGCGGTTCTAGGCGTTTCAGTCCGGAACAGCACTGCTGCTACGGTCACAGGTTCGAATCCAGCCTCGGGCATGGATGTGTGTGATGTCCTTAGGTTAGTTAGGTTTAAGTAGTTCTAAGTCTAGGGGACTGATGACCTCAGATGTTAAGTCCCATAGTGCTTACAGCCATTTTAACCACTTTTTAGATTAAAACTGTAGACGAGACTGGAACACGAAACTCGAACCTGGAACCATGCCTTTCGCAGACAATGCTCTTACCGATTCTTTTTTATTTTAAAAGGCTCCAACGACGCCTTCTAGCCCTTCCCCCCACTCTCCATAATATGCTTTCTATGACGAGCTTCGTTTCTATGTCCAAAAGAGATGAACTTCCGTAGAAAAATATACTCAAAACAGACTGAAGAGACGAATTAAAATTTATACCAACGCCAGGATTCGAACGTTGATTTTCTGCTCAGTAGACAAAAGTGCTAAGCACTACGCAAGCGGGCCACAGTGCCGTTGTACAACAGCATCGACTGCCTTTGCACGACACCCTCCTCAATCTAAATTTTCTTTTGCGCCACAACTCACGTCCTATTTCCCCTAAATTCGAATACATACATCATAGATGTTTGAGACTTGAAAATACCTCTGGAATGATATAGTTTCATCTCATTAAATTCAAAACAATTATCTTCAACTGGAGATTCTTCACACTCAAATTGAAGGAAAACTTAATTAGAATTAAAAATAAATAAATTAATTAAAGCAATAAATGTATGAGAATGTTTACATTCTTTTATAACTTTGTACTATGGGTAGTGTGTGGCACATCTATGAAACATTTAGCTGGAGAGTATGTTTATACACACTGCAATGATTCCACGTCATCTTATACCTTCCTCGACAAATACTATTTGTAACATGTTACCAAATTCTTTAGTGTTGATCTTTTTGTTGAATAGTTCTTAGAATTCTATCGCAATGTAGCGTTTGTAGTTTTCAATGCTGTCCGAACTTCTTTTATGAACGACGAAATTAATGAAGTTTCCATATGGCCACATAACTGTTTTATTTGCATTTGTTTGTTTCGGAAAGTATGTCACATCTGGAGAAATTAGTTCTTCCGTTGTGATGAATCTATCGTCATTTCTTCTGAGAAATGCTGCCTGCTCCTTTATCCTTGGCCAAGTGTCTTTATAACTTGTGCAAGGAAGCCTATGGATTTTCATGTCAAAAAATTCACATCTGAGGCAAAAGTATGAGTCAGACAGGCCTATAGCGTTCAGCCTCTCGCTTCTTGCTACACTATTACTAACAGCTTGATATTGTGTCGACTGTACGTTTATAGTTAGGATCTCGTTACTAATGTTCTTCCACGCATTACCCCAATATTTGGACAGATATTTCTTCTCTATTCTGTTCCTGCCTTTACTCCTTCGTATTGTATTAGTAACAGATGATTTTTTTTACTGTTTATATTGCTGTGTATACTCCTCTTATAACTTTCTCAGTGAAGTAATTTTTAGCCGAGCTGTCTAAGGCGCTGCAGTCATGGACTGTGCGGCTGCTCCCGGCGGAGGTTCGAGTCCTCCCTCGGGCATGGGTGTCTGTGTTTGTCCTTAGGATAATTTAGGTTAAGTAGTGTGTAAGCTTAGGGACTGATGACTTTAGCAGTTAAGTCCCATAAGATTTCACACACATTTGAACATTTTTTAAAAGTAATTTCTGACATGATTCAGCTTGAAATTTATGGGGACAATATTTAAAGGGGATCTAATTTCTTCGGGTCTGTCATTTGAAAAAGAAGCACCGCACTACTGTCTCGGTGACGGCAAAGAGTTTCTTGAGTCATCTTTGTAAACAAAGCTGTAGCCCATCTGTTAGTCCCAGGCCGCCTTCTTCATACCATAAGGTCGCTTTATTAACTGCTGCTTTAAAGACACATCTTTGACAGATCAGCTGCCTCTTCTGTAATGCCCAAGGGGATAGGCAGGCATGCCCTAGGTAGAGTGCTTTACCGACTGAGCTATCCTGTTTCCATTCCTTTGGCTCGTCATAATCGCCATTTTCAGCAATTGCAGAAACTAAAGGAAAATTCATCTCCAAAAGTTTTCACTTATTGATCGATAAATCTGACGACGTTCTCTTACACTAAGAATCTTATTGATGAGTAAATATACGTTATTGGTTATGTAAATAACAGATTGAGCAACACATATAATAGACTTCAATACTGCAGCCCTTCAGTTTTATGCAACGTCGAAATAAACAAATAAAAGAAACTAGATGAGGATAGAAGCTGAAGCAATGAACTTTGTCGAAGATGAAGTTAATATCCATATGTCTCTGGAAGAAACTAATTCCATCAGCTCCAACGAAAGAAAGCAATTACTTGTTTGCTTTCGTTAATTTTGGTAGCACCGTATTTCGATTACTCCTGAGAATATCTTTTACGATGGAGTCGTTTCACACCCTCCAAAGCTACAGTAATTTTTCTGGAATCCTTAAGTGACTGTGATACCTAGGATTTCAGAACTCCTTGCCCTGTGTTCTAGGACGAAGTCTTCGCCAAGAACTACATTTCAATTATAACGAATCAGTTGTTCGTAGCTGCTGCCTGCTTGCTTCCTGATGCTACAAGATGATCGTGTAGTGCACATTCCGCATGAAGAAATCGTACTTTTTTTTGTTGATTTCCGAATGGTGATGGTTTGCTTGCATAAAAATATATAGGCTACTGTTCCCTCACAACCTTACTTCTGTCAGACCTGCCTCCTACCATCCAAACTTCATACGAGCTTTGCTGCACTAGCACTCCCGGAAGAAAGTATACTGTGGAGAAATGGTTTCACCACAGCCCATGGTATTATTTCCAGAATGAATCTTTCTGTCAACAGATGATTCTGCTCTGGTTTCAAGTTACTCGAAGGAGGCCATTGTGCCCGAAGAAAATCTCATATAGCATGACTTGTGGCTGACATTACACACGATAAAGGAACAATGGTGTAACTTCATACACCATGCACAGTTTTGAAAACTCTAATAAGTTATATTAATTTTGTACTATTCCTCCATTTTAAATGCTAAAGCTTACTGCGTCTCCTCCAGTGTCCAGCAGTTTACTGCCAATGTCAATTTCACCATTCAGCTCGCGCTTAAAGAATTTCCCAAAATGCATTTCAGCGTATAAAAGCTCGGACGAGCCGTTTTCGTGGAAACAGACTGGGACATCAGGTGTAATATGTATCTCCAAGAAGCAATGAAGGGAGTGAAAGAAAACATGAGGGGAATAAAAAGGCAAGGGGAACAGTTACAAATGATGAGCTCGCAGACGGCATTGTTCTTTTGGCTGAAAGTTAACAAGACTTAGAACCACGGTGGTTTACTATTTGGTTCAGTTTACAAAAGGCGAGCCCCCATTAGCATATTGTCTAGTCCACAGCTTCTGTGGATTTAATTCTCTTAAGGTCTTTGGTTGTCAACGGTACCATTATACATAAAAAAAAACGAAAAAAGCTAAATTCCACGATCAGGCCCTGAAGACTACGCGATGTCGACCGGACATTGTGTCATTCTCTGCCATGTGGCGCCATGCGGATGAGGTATGGAGGTCCTGCGGTCCAGTCCTCACATCAAGGAAGAAACCTTGGCATTCCGGGAATCGAACCCGGGTCTTCAGCATGGGAGCCACCTTCAGTGACCACTCAGCGCCGGAGGCAGACTCCGTTATACAGGGTGAATCAAAATTTGATGTCAAAGCGCGATTCCACTGTATACGCTATAGGCCAGTTGCGTAATCGCTTTGCTCCGTGTCTTCGTTTCCCTTTCGACGCTGCCGTAGCTCTCGCATTCGCTCAACACTGGACTTTTTAGGCTTCTGGGATTTCTTTTGAGAGGAGCTTTCCTCTGACTTGTATTTTCTATAATCCCGAGCACATCTGCAAATTATATTAGGCGGCATCGTTCATTATCTTGAAATTTTATCACACGAAGCTAATTCGTTACAATCACGCGCTTAGTACCATAACGTTGCAGGCAAAATAAATGCTGCGTAACAAACACGTACAGACATAATCTATCCGTTGTGAGGTCAACCATTGTTTACGCATTATTAGCCCCGTAGTTATTAGCCAATAAAACCTGATGATATTTTGTCACACAAAAAAGTTCGACGGACGAGCGAATAGGCCTTTTTCGAGTTAAGTAAAGAGCTGTATACCTTTTTTCGGGAAACGGCACAAAATAATGAATCTTTGGACAGTCTCTCTAGTACCCGACTGCGGTATGTGGCTTCTGCAGGTCCCACATTCTTACGTTATGGTGGTTCACTTTCTCATTAAATGATACGTAGCCTCTACGTTGTTGTTATGCACCATCGTGAAGCGCTAGTCGCAGCTTAATTCTGTATGGTTTGAAACGCAAATATCGTCGCTATACCCGGTAAGCAGGCACATGATGGATGGCTAACCCTCGGCTCTCAACTGAAACGACGAGCAGACATCCGTGGAGTGCGTGCAAAACTCTTTTGTTGCGGTCTACGTTCCGACCAAGCACACGGGGACAACCTGTAGCTTTCCCCTTAAACAAAACCAGTACCTTGAAATCATTGCTGGCGTCGTCAAATGCTTTGAGCTGTACCAGGTGAAGTGCAATAGTTTCGATGAAAACTACGACACCCGATTGTAAGTGAAATGCCCCTGTTCAAATGAAGTAATCAATACTGCCTTTGTTACTGTAATATCGTTATCTCGACCCGACGTACTTCGAAAGACTAACAAACGAATGATCGAAACAACTGGTCCAGGGAGACCCCTGCCGGCGACCACATGGATTAGATCTTAATAGGGCCAGTCACTATTTACACTACTGGCCATTAAAATTGCTACACCAAGAAGAAATGCAGATGATAAATGGGTATTCATTGGACAAATATAGTAGAACTGACATGTGATTACATTGTCACGCAATTTGGTTTGATAGATCCTGAGAAATCAGTACCCAGAACAACCACCTCTGGCCGTAATAACGGCCTTGATACGCCTGGGCATTGAGTCAAACAGGGCTTGGATGGCGTGTATAGGTACAACTGCCCATGCATCTTCAACACGATACCACAGTTCATCAAGAGTAGTGACTAGCGTATTGTGACAAGCCAGTTGCTCGGCCACCGTTGACCAAACGTTTTCAATTGGTGAGAGATCTGGAGAATGTGCTAGCCAGGGCAGCAGGCGAACATTTTCTGTATCCAAAAAGGCCTGTACAGGACCTGCAACATGCGGTCGCGCATTATCCTGCTGAAATGTAGGGGTTTCGCAGGGATCGAATGAAGGGTAGAGCCACGGGTCGTAACACATCTGAAATGTAATGTTCACTGTTCAAAGTGCCGTCAATGCGAACAAGAGGTGACCGAGACGTGTAACCAATGACACCTCATACCATCACGCCGGGTGCTACGTCAGTATGGCGATGACGAATATACGCTTCCAATGTGCGTTCACCGCGATGTCGCCAAACACGGATGGGACCATCACGATGCTGTAAACAGAACCTGGATTCATCCGAAAAAATGACCCAGGTTCAAAAATGGCTCTGAGCACTATGGGACTTAACTGCTAAGGTCATCAGTCCCCTAGAACTTAGAACTACTTAAACCTAACTAACCTAAGGACATCACACACATCCATGCCCGAGGCAGGATTCGAACCTGCGACCGTATCGGCCGCGCGGTTCCAGACTGTAGCGCCTTTAACCGCTTGGCCACCACGGCCGGCAATGACCCAGGTTCGTGGTTGAGTACACCATCGCAGGCGCTCCTGTCTGTGATGCAGCGTCAAAGGTAGCCGCAGCCATGGTCTGATAGTCCATGCCGCTGCAAACGTAATTTGGATGGGTCCGTCAATAAGCAAAATTGGCGTATTTGGGGGACTGAAAATCCGCATTTCGTGAGCGAGAAGTCTCTCTTTACCCCCAACGAGTGACTGTGTGGTGTGTAGTGTCCATTCACGGAATAATCGGTGCGATATTCCATGATAGCACGGTGACTACCGAACGGTACGTGAAGGTTTTGGAAGATGACTTCATCCCCAGTATCCGAAGTGACCCTGACTTCGACAAGAAGTGCTTCATGCAAGACGGAGCTCGACCCCATCGAAGCAGGAGAGTGTTTGATGTCCTGGAGGAGCACTTCTGGGACCGCATTCTGGCTCTGGGGTACCCAGAGGCCACTGGCATGGGCCTCGATTGGCTGCCATATTCTCCCAATGTGAACACACGCGACTCCTTTTTATCGGGCTATGTTAAAGACAAAGTGTACAGCAATAACTCCAAAACCATTGCTGAGCTGAAAACAGACATTCAGGAGGTCATCAACAGAATCGATGTTCCGACACTTCAGGGGGTCATGCAGGATTTCGCTATTTGTCCGGCCCACATCATCGCCAATGATGCCAGGCATGTCGAACATGTCATAACGTAAATCTCAATATCTGTATTACATTTACATGTTGAATAAAATGTGTAAACGCCGTAGTTTGTAACTAATTTACGCTTTTTCCTGTAGTTCAATAATTGTCACCGTCTAACAAGTTTATTTGGTTCCTTAAATATCTGAAACCCACAAGATCGATGTGTCCTGGGGGTAGCGAAGTATCCCTAAGGAGATAAATAATGTGCCATCCATTGTTAACCAGAACGGCCAGGACGCTCCTTGTTTGTGTTTTTCTTTTGTGTGTGTGTGTGTGTGTGTGTGTGTGTGTGTGTGTGTGTGTAGTTTTTTTGTTCTTTACTGAATTCCTGTATCCAATTGAATAAAAAAATTCTTTAAAAACAACCATGTTGTTGTTGTTGTGGTCATCAGTCCTGAGACGGGTTTGATGTAGCTCTCCATCCTACTCTATCCTGTGCAAGCTGCTTCATCTCCCAGTCCCTACTACAACCTACATCCTTCTGAATCTGCTTAGTGTATTCATCTCTTGGTCTCCCTCCACGATTTTTACCCTACACGTTGCCCTCCAATACTAAATTCGTGATCCCTTATATACTAACTATATACGGGACGAATTTCGCTATGAATGTGTTCTACAGACAGTCCCCCGGCTCACAAAAATCGAGTTGATCGAGTACACACTCGTAGCACTCTTGCCATCTTGGTCTGACTGCAGGTCAATAATCACTGGCTGTGAAATACTGGGTATCGGGTACCTTCCACGCGACATGTGCTGCCATCTTGTAAATACGTATAGACGTGAAATTTAAAACGATATACCGTATTCAGACGTCTGCGTGACACCAAAGTAAACTTGCAGTTTTGATGCGAAGTTACAATGTAACCCAAGTTAAATCCTCATTCAAGTAGAAAATATAGTCGTGGGAAATTGGATAAATCTTTTTGAAACACGTTGTAGAATAATTGGAAGCCTTAATTTTGTAGGTTTCAGTGGTATGAATCTACATTTTATTGTTTACTTGTAGAACTACTGAGAATGCTATCCCCTCAGGCACCTCAAAATTGCTAGTGTTGCAAGAAATCGGTTCTCCCACACAACTGCGCAGTAACTTTAGAGGCCTCTCCACTATATCGAAAATTATAAAAGCTGAGCTCTGTAATAACAACAAACTAATAGTTTCGAAAAGTTTGTATTCTGTTTCCTCTCAGTTTACATTTGTTCTCTCAGTCCTATACGAAAATAGAATAAAACGATAACTTGAGAATGAGCTGATCTGGCAGCCAGATGTATTTAAGGGCGTAGAAGATCAACTGTTGGCTACTGCCTTCCGACAGCGGTTTTGAAGAGTGAGGAAAACTGAGGAGATGGTTCCTGACAGGATAGGGAAGAAATTATGTCTGATGAACTATGTCATGCTCCGCTTCGTTTTACGTACACGGGACAAAACAGTGGGCCGGCCGCGGTGGCCGTGCGGTTCTAGGTGCTTCAGTCCGGAACCGCGAGACTGCTGCAGTCGCAGGTTCGAATCCTTCCTCGGGTATGGATGTGTGTGATGTACTTAGGCTAGTTAGGTTTAAGCAATTCTAAGTTCTAGGTGACTGATGACCTCCGATGTTAAGTCCCATAGTGCTCAGAGCCATTTGAACCATTTTTGACATTACAGTGGGCGTCCCACTGCCGTTCTCTGATGAAGGGCGACACTGTTTTTCCGATTTGCCAGTACTACTGCCCTTGTCATCTCCACAATGTCTGATAACCGAAGCGTACCCTGTCGGACACAATAGCCCCCTGCAGGGAGAATACAGGGTGAGTCAAAAGTCCTTGGATACCTTCATAAGTTGGAAGATAAAAGGTAAAATTGAAATGTGAGGATGGGAACATAGTTTTGATGTGGGGCCGCAACTTTTGGAGTGAATGTCATTCATGACCGCCATCTTGAAATCCGCCATTTTGGATGCAAGTGTTTTTTTTTTTCTTTTTTTAATGGGAAGGGGGGTGTATGAGTCATCAAATAACACTCGCTTGAGCTCTGGAATTGAGTGGTGTAATTTGTTTTTGTCTATCTTGTACAGTTTAGAGGCTATTAATGTGTTCAAAGTTGGGAAATTTCCTTCATACCATTTTAGATCAGCAGGAACAAAGAGAGACATGAGTCAGTATCAAGGTAACTTTGAACATTAATAACTTCCAACCTGTACAAGATAGACAAAAACAAATTACACCACTCAATTCTAGATCTCAAGGGAGTGTTATTTGATGTGTCATATACCCCCCTTCCCATTTAAAAAAAAATGACTTGAATCCAAAATGGTGGATTTCAAGATGGCGGCCATGAATGACATACACTCCAAAAGTTGCGGCCCCACGTCAGACCTATGTTCCCACTATCACATTTCAATTTTCCCTTTAATCTTCCAACTTATGAAGGTGTCCAAGGACTTTTGACTCGCCCTGTATTGACTTTAGGTGTACTAATGATCAAGTGGTGGAAACTTGATGAAACTGCAGTCTACTTCCAGCCCCTGGCAGGGAACGACAGTATGTCGTCCACTGGAAAGTGTTGTAAAGGTCGCTGCGTGGTATAAATAAGATCTCCTCTTGTATGAAAACCATGTACTTTATCTTATCCTTCCAGGGAGTGTCACTCAGAGTTCGTCATCATGGTTCAAAACCACATCGCAAATTACCGAATATGGATTGTTTCTACATTTGGCAAAAGTAATTAAATTCGAATGAAAGGAACCCAGTGGCGATCGCGGGCTATGAGGTCCATGAGCCGACCTTACATCGTTCCTCCGTAGACGGTGATCTTGTGCACTTTGGATCCAGTTCTCAGGGACACTCGGCTGCTGAAACTCCTTCGGCAGTTCATCCATCGCTTCATGGCTTCCTTCATCTTCTAATTGGACGCGTACCATCAGGTTTTCCCGCAAGCACAGCTTTGGCTCGGAAACTGTACGGCCTTCTAGCAATGTGCTCTGTCAGACTTATTCTCCACGCTTTCATTTCCCGCCTGAAGTTCGGTTATTTCATCAGGTCGTACACTTCATGATTCTTTCTACGTCTTTAGGTTTTCTCTTCGTGGATTGGTCCAAAAAATCTTTCTCGCGATTTTACGTTCAAAGATCAACAATTTCTCTGTACTTTTTTGTAATGCGCAACTTCTCCGGCCCAGATAACAACACTGGTACTATCACTGCATTATAGACTTGAAGTTTGAGCTTAAATAACAGACTTTTTTGATGACATTATCTGCTTCAGACTGAAATAAATTTTAGACTCATTGACATTACGTTGATTGATCTGTTGTTTGAAGTTATTGTGCCAGTTAAACCACTGGCTAAGATATTTAAAATTTTCCACGATAGCTATGTTCCACATTCCTACCAATAATGGGTCGTTATTAGGGGCTTCTCTGGATACTTCTGTCATTTCAGTCTCCGCAGGATGAATCCACAGCCCAATTTTAATGGCATCCTTTGCTACGTCCTCTACAGATCCTGCCATCTCTTCCTCTGACTCCGCTATTGTTTCACTGTCGTCTGCATATCCTAATAAATGTGTTCTTCCATTTAACTTTACCCCTTTGCCTCCTCATTTCATGTCTCGAATTATTTATACTTTCTTCAGGACCAAAGTGAAAAGCAATGGTGAAATGACATCCCCTGTCTCACACCTGTTCTGATGCTGAATTTCTTGGACAACTCCACCCGGTATTTCATCTTGACTTATTTTTCCGCTGTACACACCTTCACCACGTTAATCAACTTTCTTGGTACGTCAAGCTCCCTCAAGATGCTGTATGTACTTAATCTGTGTATACTATCATAATTCTTTGAGATATCCACAAATATTAACAAAACCAAGTTCCTAGAACTTCTCCCAGAATTGTCTCCTGATGACAATTTCAACAATTCTTCCTCTGCCTGGTAGTCTCTAGTAATATCTTCAGCTAATGACCTGGTATTTCCAAGATTTACTGGCGATAGCACTTTGTATGGTAGACTTATCAGAGATACGCCTGTATAGTTGCGTCAGTTCTGTTACTGTTCTTTTCTTGGAGTAGGGTAATGGTAGCCTCTCTGTTTTGGGATCTCCCACTTTCTCCTTACTACACTTATGAGACTGTAAACCACTTTCTGGGCTTTTATCTCCTGCCTTGAACATCACTGCCGTTATCTTTTCTTCTTCTGGTATCTTATGGTTTTTTTAGTTTCTTAGTTGCTCTTTCTACGTCCTGTCGAGTCACTTCAGTTTCTTCTTTCTGCATACCCTTTGAAATTCTCGCTTCTGTGAGGGCATTCGCGGGACCTTAAGCGTTGAGTAACTTTTCAGAATAGTCCTTCCATGTGTCCAGAATTCTTTCCTCGCCTGCTAGCCGATACAAGTGCACTTTCAGATCTCAGTTATTCGAGTAGCCTCCTCCCACTGTGTCAATTTGATTGACTAATTAATTAAATCGATAAATTAATTAACCCCTGCCCCTTTGGGAAATCTCCCAGCCCTCCCCTCACACCCTCTGCCTGGAAACTGGCGGGTCTGTGCTAGAGAGGAGGGACCTCACGACTGGAAATTCAATTACACAGCAAAGGATAGACTGTTTATTTACAAAAAAATTCAATTTGCAGGGGTTGGATCTCTCTTGCTTATCATTCACTGCTGTTTGGGAAGATGCTGGTCTTGTAAAATACATCGAAAAGAAGTAATTAAATCGATGCCTTTTTATTTTTATTCTGATCGCGCAAGGAATAACGTTAACATAACTCATCGCAGGGCCGCAGGACATTCTGAGCCCACACCCCAACCGCTTCGACGGGCTCGCCGCTTCGAGTATTCCCGCACTCCCCCCCGCCGTCGACTGCCGCACAGCCAGCCGTCCCATTTGCACGCATAAACAACTTAGGTAAAGTGTTTGACGTCTCAATATATTTGTAAATGTTGCTTTAAACAATTTGTTTCAAATACACATGCAAAATCAAATGGCTCTGAGCACTATGGGACTTAACATCTGAGGTCATCAGTCCCCTAGAACTTAGAACTACTTAAACCTAACTAACCTAAGGACATCACACACATCCATGCCCGAGGCAGGATTCGAACCTGCGACCGTAGCGGTCGCGTGGTTCCAGACTGAAGCGCCTAGAACCGCTCGGCCACATCGGCCGGCAAATACACTTGCACACACAGCACTTCACTGTAGCTGGAAAGTGTTATATGCCTGTGCTGGAAATCGCGGCCCACCGAGCAGGCTTGGAACACTTGCACGCAGTGGCAATTTCACGGAGCCCTGGGCTTTTGCCGGGCTAACCGACTTTTCGCTTGTACAGGCACACCAACAAGGGAAGCACCCAATCGAACCCCTCGGATTTGGTGGTAAGAGAGTCCAGTGGCAGCCCGTCAGAAACAGAATACAGATCAAGCATGAAAACAGGAAGAAGGTGTAATGGACTGTGCAAAAAAAAAAAGCAAAATAGGAACACTGAACAGTCCAGGAACAAGAAGTGCAATATAGAGGAGCCCGGAAGAGAAAAGGTGTTCTGGGTAAATGGTTCCGGTGTCGGATTACAATGCGGGCAATATTTCTTCCGCTGTTCGCTTAATTCAAATTTGTGTCTGTGTCGTTGTATAACATTCGTTTGCAACAGCGAGGTGTAAGGTAGGGACCTACACTCCTGGAAATGGAAAAAAGAACACATTGACACCGGTGTGTCAGACCCACCATACTTGCTCCGGACACTGCGAGAGGGCTGTACAAGCAATGATCACACGCACGGCACAGCGGACACACCAGGAACCGCGGTGTTGGCCGTCGAATGGCGCTAGCTGCGCAGCATTTGTGCACCGCCGCCGTCAGTGTCAGCCAGTTTGCCGTGGCATACGGAGCTCCATCGCAGTCTTTAACACTGGTAGCATGCCGCGACAGCGTGGACGTGAACCGTATGTGCAGTTGACGGACTTTGAGCGAGGGCGTATAGTGGGCATGCGGGAGGCCGGGTGGACGTACCGCCGAATTGCTCAACACGTGGGGCGTGAGGTCTCCACAGTACATCGATGTTGTCGCCAGTGGTCGGCGGAAGGTGCACGTGCCCGTCGACCTGGGACCGGACCGCAGCGACGCACGGATGCACGCCAAGACCGCAGGATCCTACGCAGTGCCGTAGGGGACCGCACCGCCACTTCCCAGCAAATTAGGGACACTGTTGCTCCTGGGGTATCGGCGAGGACCATTCGCAACCGTCTCCATGAAGCTGGGCTACGGTCCCGCACACCGTTAGGCCGTCTTCCGCTCACGCCCCAACATCGTGCAGCCCGCCTCCAGTGGTGTCGCGACAGGCGTGAATGGAGGGACGAATGGAGACGTGTCGTCTTCAGCGATGAGAGTCGCTTCTGCCTTGGTGCCAATGATGGTCGTATGCGTGTTTGGCGCCGTGCAGGTGAGCGCCACAATCAGGACTGCATACGACCGAGGCACACAGGGCCAACACCCGGCATCATGGTGTGGGGAGCGATCTCCTACACTGGCCGTACACCACTGGTGATCGTCGAGGGGACACTGAATAGTGCACGGTACATCCAAACCGTCATCGAACCCATCGTTCTACCATTCCTAGACCGGCAAGGGAACTTGCTGTTCCAACAGGACAATGCACGTCCGCATGTATCCCGTGCCACCCAACGTGCTCTAGAAGGTGTAAGTCAACTACCCTGGCCAGCAAGATCTCCGGATCTGTCCCCCATTGAGCATGTTTGGGACTGGATGAAGCGTCGTCTCACGCGGTCTGCACGTCCAGCACGAACGCTGGTCCAACTGAGGCGCCAGGTGGAAATGGCATGGCAAGCCGTTCCACAGGACTACATCCAGCATCTCTACGATCGTCTCCATGGGAGAATAGCAGCCTGCATTGCTGCGAAAGGTGGATATACACTGTACTAGTGCCGACATTGTGCATGCTCTGTTGCCTGTGTCTATGTGCCTGTGGTTCTGTCAGTGTGATCATGTGATGTATCTGACCCCAGGAATGTGTCAATAAAGTTTCCCCTTCCTGGGACAATGAATTCACGATGTTCTTATTTCAATTTCCAGGAGTGTATAATGACAGTTGATTGTGTACAACTACTCTATTAGCAGCCGAAAGGAAGTGGCTTTCGAATGGGAACCGCAAACGTTTGATGACAAGGTGACATATCAACCGAATCCTCCACCAGAAAACACGTCTGGTGTGTCATACACGGCATTAGTGACAGTACGAGTGTCGTATGATAGGAATTCCCTATCGACGCACATAATTTGTACGTCTCGTAAGTGAGTGAGATATGCCTCCTCGCCCGATATAGGTGTTCGTATGAATTTGAATGCGATGACTCCCAAGGAACTGATGAAAACGTAATAGTTTGTTACGTCAGCTGCAACAAATGAGTGCAACAGTTTCACAATCACACAGCTTCTCTGTGCTCTGTCAAAACATATGTTTTTAACGTTTTTGAAGTTGCGTTCCGTTTTGGAAGACTTGACTCTTGAATTCCTTTGTTGTAATATAGTTCACACTCGTTTATTTGTTGTTTTCATTTCTGTGCGACGTCTATGTGGTATCTCGCCTGCTCTCACTATTTATCACGTTTACTTGTGACGGTAACGTATTCTTACCACATGACTCATACTCTATAATCAATTGTTTTTTCACAGTTCAGTACAACTTCTTCCTGTTTTCATGCTTAATCTGTGTTGTTCAGTTTTTGACGGGCTGTTCACTGGAGGCGGGGGGGGGGGGGGGGGGGTGTTCGATCAGCAGACCTGCTTCTGCGAGCTGGCTCGCACCCACACCACAGCAGTGAGCAACCATGTATCGCTTCAGAGTGGCTCATTCACGCGTTTCATAACAAACTTATTTTTAATACTGTTGTATTAATGAGAAATGACAATATGACAACGAAAGTCTCTCTTTTAATATTTTGATTATGCAAAGAATGGGAGGGGGGGGTGGAGGGCGGCTAAGTAAGAAACATGGTATCTGTTACAACTGTTGCAGCCTTACGATGACTACCGTTTTAGCACGAAATTTGAATTGACAGATGTACATTTCGCTACCATTTTATTTAAACGTTAAAAGTAAATAATGCTAATTCGAAGACACGCTCTTAAGGTGAAGTCCGCCAGTGAGATTCTGTGGGTAGATTTAGTTCTCATCACTGCAAAAAGAAAAAAGAGAGAGAGAGAGCATATATATGTAAGTCTAAACATCGACATAATCGTAGCTGCAGATCTGTAAAGCCGTGAAAATTTACATTGAGGAAACAGAAGTCTACGAGACTAATTAGCTGTGAAACTTATCATGCAAACGTCACACTATAGGGGTATAATTTGTAGCTGAAGTACGTCTAAGAGATGTTTGAAATACGGACTGTGTAGGATGCTGTGGCACACACAAAGATGCCAAAAATAATTTTGGATTTCTGTGACCGTCAAACAGAATCATCTCTACTCTGAACTTGGCATAAAATCAAACTGCGAAAAACAAGTTTCAGGGAAACTGTAGCGAAACAATTAGCAGCCCGTCTTTGGAAATAAAGTATATTGCCTGTAGACTGTGTAAACATGAATTTAGGCAATACAGTGCAGTCCCTTTCAGTACAGTCAACTAGCTCCAGGGAAATAGGCATTGGTTCAAATGTTCAAATGTGTGTGAATTCCTAAGGGACCAAACTGCTAAGGTCATCGGTCGCTAGACTTACACACTACTTAAACTAACTTAAGCTAAGAGCAACACACACACCCATGCCCGAGGGAGGACTCGAACCTCCGGCGGGAGGGGCCGCGCAGTCCGTGAGATGGCGCCTCAAAGCGCACGGCCACTCCGCGCGGCAAATAGGCATTGGCTTACAATCAGATATCCCTACCAATGCACCTCCTCGCGAAGGCTGTGAGTAGATTTTTATTCGGGAAACTGAAGAAAGAGGCTACCCTGGTCTTGAAATTACAAGAAGACGCCTCATATAAGCAAGAACGGATAACGTTCTGGTGCAGGCGAATTTTAGTGGATATGTGTCTTGTAGTATTTTTTGATAAAATGCTAAAGTCCATTTCACCAAAAGTTTGTTTTTCTAAGCTCAGTGCCAACCTTATCACAAATATTAACCAGTCTGAATGAAATTTTTGCAGGAAGTAGTCTTGATGTGTTTGCGTAATTTTAAGCATTAATATTATCGAAAACGACATTTGTTTATTTTATCATCACGTTCGTGTACCGATAATTACAGAAAATTTAAGGTTGAAATTTGAAATAAACACTGAAAACAAATTATTACGATTTCTCATAAAATGAACGCACAGAAACGTCGAACTACGTCTTGTGAATGTACGTGCAAAATCTGGTGCATAAAAATTGTGATGTGAGTACCAAAAGTTGGTTTTCAAGAATACCATTAATAACATATTAAAAATTCAAAACTCGAAAACCAATGAAGTTATGGTCTTCAAAAGCTGAGTTTGCTACATCTGTACAAAAAGCCAGGCGGCGAGCGAGCGTGAGCGTTCTTGCTTGCCTAGCCCCATCCTCATCAGGCCTGCTGTAGTCTACGACGTGTTACTAGAAATCAGTTTCCAGATGCGGTGAAAGGTTCTAAAACTGCGACCAGTCACTTTTATATGATAATGTATTTTGATTTTACCAGCTTAATTCTGGTCTGATCATCTTCTGATGGAGAGAGAAAGTATGGATATAATTGCATGTCATTTTCCTGCGATTCCGTTGCAAAGATTTTATATTCGGTGCCCGCCAATACAGATTTTTATTCTATGAACCTCTCAAGGTCAATGCTGCAATTATTCAGACAATAAGGTAGATTGCCAATAATTACATTAAACTATTTTTCAATTTTTACAATGATTATGACGCTTTTCCGTCATTGTAACTTCTACTGTGTGTCACATAAGTCAGAAATGGTTTTAAGTTCCCATCAATTTGGAGTTTTCTTAAAGCCTTTGCAATTGTTTCGTTAGTGTTCATTGCTGATTTTTTTACCATCAAAGTTTAAAATTAGCCGGTCAAACTGATGGTCGTGATAGTCTGCACCTCCTCGAATATTTTTCAGTAATGAGTAAACATTTGGATAAACTTTTGATAGTAATGTATTTATTCTTCGCTTACATCCTTCTGAGACTTCATTAGTGCGATGGCGCCTTCCACTCTGTTGGAAGTTGTTCGTTATTGAGCCACTGGTCCCCAAAATAGTCATTAAAGTCCTGAAGCTTTTGGTTCTCAGGCATGCTCTCCTGAATACACAGCCAACCATCATCCAGTGTTTTCACGGGAAGATGTGCCAGACCAGAACACATTCTTATGTGACAGCGTATTTCCTCGTTTTCCTTATAGGCTGGAACGAGGCCGCAACACTGAATTTGTTTCCACAAACTTTGATTAAAATGATAATTGCAACCAGTAATCCCTGTTCCCGAAAAGCTGTTAGGTGCTTGGACGATGGCAATTTCGAAGCCCATCACCAGGGTTCCAGCCACTCACGTTAGTTCTAATGGCTTCAAAGAAAATGTTAGTATGTTTCTCGCTTTTTATTTGGCACCACATCGTAAACAACTGGAATGGTGTTTGTTTCCTCCCAAGAACTATTAAGTTCGACGAGGGGTATAAACAACTTTCCAGACTGCTTACACGAAGTATAAACAACTTTCCAAACTGCTAGCCGGAACTGTTGAACGTCCCATCCACAAAGAATGATTCGCAGTTTGATAAACATGCTTTTCCCTTTTCGCTGGCAAGCACCGTTATTCTGTCATTCCATCCCTTGTTGTCAACTACAAGTAAAAAATTGCTACCATCATTCATCAGTAAATTATTTTCTTGGAAGAATATTTCTCCAGAATCAGTGGGATCTTGTATAGATCCCATATTTTTCGCCTAATGCGATGTAACGGTTGTTTCGCGCTTCCGTGTGATGCTAACGACGTTACTTAGTCGTAGCCTCGGTTGAAGAGCTGCCCTGCGTCTTCAAAGTAAACTGACGAAACGCTAGCGTCTGTTTATTTTGCGGCGTTTGTTTGCGCTGATAAAATGTTTCTGCGCTTCATTTGCTGCTTCATCTGGAATACAAACATATCTACCTTCCCCTAAAACTGTGTCATTTTTTGTGGATAGTCTTCCATTGCATTTATTCTTTTTAAAGTTTACAAAACGCCAGTAATTCATTTTTTGTTTGTTTGTGTAGTCCACTACATACTGATGCCCGTCGTAAATCAGTAAAGGGTCCCCTTTGGTAGTCTCTGTGAACTCCAATAACACGAAACATTAGTTGTCAGTCAGAGGTCAACTGCAGTATTGAACACTGGAAGAAAGCCGCGCTCACTACGAAATGGTGCGGAACAAGGAATTTTGTGCAGGAAATGAGCTTTGGCCTTCCCCAGAGTACATTGCAGGTAGTGGCGAACAGGCCAGTGTATTCTACTTCTGAAACACGTTGTCCACGACCTACACTGTCCTAGGCCCCATGCCAATGCCAAACTCCACCAAGACAAAAAAAAATGGCTCTGAGCACTATGGGACTTAACATCTGTGGTCATCAGTCCCCTAGAACTTAGAACTACTTAAACCTAACTAACCTAAAGACATCACACACATCCATGCCCGAGGCAGGATTCGAACCTGCGACCGTAGTAGTCGTGCGGCTCCGGACTGAGCGCCTGAACCACTAGACCACCGCGGTCGGCCACCAAGACAAGACTGGGCATCTTGGAATACGTGGGTGCCCTCTCTAGTGTTTAGTTCCGGTACCCATTTCAAAAATGGTTCAAATGGCTCTTGGGGTGGTTAGTGTTTAACGTCCCGTCGACAGCGAGGTCATTAGAGACGGAGCTCATGCTCGGGTTAGGGAAGGATTGGGAAGGAAATCGGCCGTGCCCTTTCAAAGGAACCATCCCGGCATTTGCCGGAAGCGATTTAGGGAAATCACGGAAAACCTAAATCAGGATGACTGGAGACGGGATTGAACCGTCGTCCTCCCGAATGCGAGTCCAGTGTGCTAACCACTGCGCCACCTCGCTCGGTCAAATGGCTCTGAGCACTATGGGACTTAACTTCTGAAGTCATCAGTCCCCTAGAACTTAGAACTACTTAAACCTAACTAACCTAAGAACATCACACACATCCATGTCCGAGGCAGGATTCGAACTTGCGACCGTAGCGGTCGCGCGGTTCCAGACTGTAGCGCCTACAACCGCTCGGCCACTCCGGCCGGCGGTACCCATTTCCTCTCACGGCTGGCGAGCATAGCAGTCTTTCCAGATGCACGTGGAACGGAAATTCATTGCGTAAAAATAAATGAACGCAAATACTTGTACCCTCGAAAGTACATTGCACGGGAATATTGTTTACAAGGGTGAGTCAAATGAAACCCTTAAATTTGTAATAACAAATCGAAATTTCGCGCCGTTATCCTGTATGTTGGTAAGCGTGCTACAAACAGCGTGCAGAATGGCCTGTAGGTGGCAGCATAGTGCAGATGCACACATACCATCGCAGTATCAGTATAAAGATGGCCGCCCAACTTGCGACTTGCACCAGGGAAGAGCAGCGTTCTGTTATTCGGTTTTTGCGTAGTGAAGGTGTGAAACCTATTGAAATTCATCGACGAATAAAGGTTTAGTACGGTGATGCATGTTTGTCACAGCAGCAAGTCTACGAATGGAGTAGGAAGTTCGAAAATGGTGTGACTTCAGTGGGAGATGCTACTCGTCCAGGTCAGGCACAACGAGTTGTGACTCCACACAACACTGCAGCAATTGAAGCCATAGTGAAAGAAAACCGCCGAGTGACACCGAATGACTTTGCAGCATGTTTGCAGATTAGTCATGGGTCAGCACACCACATTGTGCATGAAGTGCTCCAGTTTCGCAAAGTATGGTATCTGCAAGATGGGTGCCACGGCAGCTGACTCCTGAAATGACAGAACGACGTGTTAATGCTTGGGAAGAACTTCTTCGGCGCTTTGAACGAGGTGATAGCTTCCTTGCAAGAATCGTTACTGCGGACGAAACCTGGGTTCACTTCTACCAACCGGAAACGAAGAGAGCAAACAACCCAGACCTTGCCCTAAGCGATTTCCATATGTTTGGACCACTCAAAGACGCACTGGGAGGAAAGAAGTTCCGTTCTGATGAAGAGGTACGCCACGCGGTGCATGAGTGGTTGCGCGGACTGCCAAAACAATACACTCCTGGAAATGGAAAAAAGAACACATTGACACCGGTGTGTCACACCCACCATACTTGCTCCGGACACTGCGAGAGGGCTGTACAAGCAATGATCACACGCACGGCACAGCGGACACACCAGGAACCGCGGTGTTGGCCGTCGAATGGCGCTAGCCACGCAGCATTTGTGCACCGCCGCCGTCAGTGTCAGCCAGTTTGCCGTGGCATACGGAGCTCCATCGCAGTCTTTAACACTGGTAGCATGCCGCGACAGCGTGGACGTGAACCGTATGTGCAGTTGACTGACTTTGAACGAGGGCGTATAGTGGGCATGCGGGAGGCCGGGTGGACGTACCGCCGAATTGCTCAACACGTGGGGCGTGAGGTCTCCACAGTACATCGATGTTGTCGCCAGTGGTCGGTGGAAGGTGCACGTGCCCGTCGACCTGGGACCAGACCGCAGCGACGCACGGATGCACGCCAAGACCGTAGGATCCTACGCAGTGCCGTAGGGGACCGCACCGCCACTTCCCAGCAAATTAGGGACACTGTTGCTCCTGAGGTATCGGCGAGGACCATTCGCAAGCGTCTCCATGAAGCTGGGCTACGGTCCCGCACACCGTTAGGCCGTCTTCCGCTCACGCCCCAACATCGTGCAGCCCGCCTTCAGTGGTGTCGCGACAGGCGTGAATGGAGGGACGAATGGAGACGTGTCGTCTTCAGCGATGAGAGTCGCTTCTGCCTTGGTGCCAATGATGGTCGTATGCGTGTTTGGCACCGTGCAGGTGAGCGCCACAATCAGGACTGCATACGACCGAGGCACACAGGGCCAACACCCGGCATCATGGTGTGGGGAGCGATCTCCTACACTGGCCGTACACCACTGGTGATCGTCGAGGGGACACTGAATAGTGCACGGTACATCCAAACCGTCATCGAACCCATCGTTCTACCATTCCTAGACCGGCAAGGGAACTTGCTTTTCCAATAGGACAATGCACGTCCGCATGTATCCCGTGCCACCCAACGTGCTCTAGAAGGTGTAAGTCAACTACCCTGGCCAGCAAGATCTCCGGATCTGTCCCCCATTGAGCCTGTTTGGGACTGGATGAAGCGTCGTCTCACGCGGTCTGCACGTCCAGCACGAACGCTGGTCCAACTGAGGCGCCAGGTGGAGATGGCATGGCAAACCGTTCCACAGGACTACATCCAGCATCTCTACGATCGTCTCCATGGGAGAATAGCAGCCTGCATTGCTGCGAAAGGTGGACATACACTGTACTAGTGCCGACATTGTGCATGCTCTGTTGCCTGTGTCTATGTGCCTGTGGTTCTGTCAGTGTGATCATGTGATGTATCTGACCCCAGGAATGTGTCAATAAAGTTTCCCCTTCCTGGGACAATGAATTCACGGTGTTCTTATTTCAATTTCCAGGAGTGTATTTTTCTAAATGAATTTATGCACTTTGTAAGCGCTAGAGGACTTTCATTAAGCGTGGGGGAGATTATGTTGAAAAGTGATACAGCTTTGTACCACTTCTGCGCAATAAATAATATTTTTAAAAAAATTAAGTTTTTCATTTTACTTAGCCTCGTATAAACTGAAACTAAAATAAATGAGCCCAATACATCGCGTCGAAACTTTAAAGACGATCCTACACCACATAAAAATATTTTTAGGTATACTAGCACAGTAGTTCGCTCTGTTGTAATCCGGGATCCGCGAAGCAACACGTCGGTCAGCTGTCGCAGCTGGCCACAGAGTGAACCAGCGACTGAAGTGGGCTCTCTGGCCGGATCGACGAGCGCGTCCAGCACAAAGAACGGATCTGTGGAACAAGTGGGTATTTCCAGAGTGCGCCAGAACCTATTTACAAAAGCGCGAGAAATCCGTGGCCGGCAGACCAGCCCCAACTTGTCCCGCGTGCGCAGACCAGCATTCATCTACATCTACATACATACTCCGCAATCCACCATACGGTGCGTGGTACCTCGTACCACAACTAGCGTCATCTCTCCCTGTTCCACTCCCAGACAGAACGAGGGAAAAATGACTGCCTATATGCCTCTGTATGAGACCTAATCTCTCTTATCTTATCTTTGTGGTCTTTCCGCGAAGTGTAAGTTGGCGGCAGTAAAATTGTACTGCAGTCAGCCTCAAATGCTGGTTCTCTAAATTTCCTCAGTAGCGATTAACGAAAAGAACGCCTCCTTTCCTCTAGAGATTCCCACCCGAGTTCCTGAAGCATATCCGTAACACTCGCGTGATGATCAAACCCACCAGTAACAAATCTAGCAGCCCGCCTCTGAATTGTTTCTATGTCCTCCCTCAATCCGGCCTGATAGGGATCCCAAACGCTCGAGCAGTACTCAAGAATAGGTCGTATTAGTGTTTCATAAGCGTTCTCCTTTACAGATGAACCACATCTTCCCAAAATTCTACCAATGAACCGAAGACGACTATCCGCCTTCCCCACAACTGCCATTACATGCTTGTCCCACTTCATATTGCTCTACAATGTTACGCCCAAATATTTAATCGACGTGACTGTGTCAAGCGCTACACTACTAATAGAGTATTCAAACATTACGGGATTCTTTTTCCTATTCATCTGTTTTTAATTTACATTTATCTATATTTAGAGTTAGCTGCCATTCTTTACACCAATCACAAATCCCGTCCAAGTCATCTTGTATCCTCCTACAGTCACTCAACGACGACACCTTCCCGTACACCACAGCATCATCAGCAAACAGCCGCATATTGCTATCCACTCTATCCAAAAGATCATTTATGTAGATAGAAAGCAACAGCGGACCTACCACACTTCCCTGGGGCACTCCAGATGATACCCTCACCTCCGATGAACACTCACCATCGAGGACAATGTACTGGGTTCTATTACTTAAGAAGTCTTCGAGCCACTCACACACTTGGGAACCGGTCCCACATGCTCGTACCTCAGTTAGGAGTCTGCAGTGGGGCACCGAATCAAACGCTTTCCGGAAGTCAAGGAATATGGCATCCGTCTGGTACCCTTCATCCATGGTTCGCAAGATATCATGTGAAAAAAGGGCGAGTTGCGTTTCGCAGGAGCGATGCTTTCTAAAGCCGTGCTGATGCATGGACAGCAACTTTTCTGTCTCAAGGAAATTCATTATATTCGAACTGAGAATATGTTCGAGAATCCTGCAACAAACCGATGTTAAGGATATTGGTCTGTAATTTTGAGGATCCGTCCTTCTACCCTTCTTATATACAGGCGTCACTTGCGCTTTTTTCCAGTCGCTCGGGACTTTACGTTGGGCAAGAGATTCGCGATAAATGCAAGCTAAGTAAGGAGCCAATGCAGTAGAGTACTCCCTGTAAAACCGAATTGGAATCCCATCAGGACCTGGCGATTTATTTATTTTCAACCCATCAAGCTGCTTCACAACCCCAGGGATGTCTATCATTATGTCCTCCATACGGGAATCTGTACGAGACTCAAATGATGGTATGTTTGCACGATCCTCCTGCGTGAAAGATTTCTCAAACGCTAAATTTAAAATTTCAGCTTTCGTTTTGCTGTCTTCCGTTGCCAGGCCAGACTGCAGCATCAGGTGGGGAGGAATGCCATACTCCTATTGGCTCCTTGGGTGAAATAGTGGGTGGAGGGGGTTGAGGTTACATAAACCCTCGCCGTGATGCAGGCGCTCTCATTCTACCATTATCAGTTCGCCTGTGTGTTTGCTTGTGTGTTCTTTCGTCAGTTTTTTTTTTTCGGGAAAAATGAAGCCCTCAGATTCCAATGACAGCACCCGCAGCAGTAGAAGCAGCAATCGCCTGGGCAACGACGGCCTGCCATGTAAGTTAACTGTTCTTTTCATTCAATGTGCCCTGTCATTTTAGTACCTTTTGCAGTAACTGCTTAGATCGTAGTTGTTAGAGGCATACATCTGTACTACCAAGCTTTTGAATGGTTTGCTGCAGTAATTTTAGTGTGTGACGAATTTTGTTTCTTGTCGTTGCAGCATTCATCCTCGAGATGCTGGCTGAGTTAAACCACCAACTGGAGGCAGAGAGAACACTACAGCAACCTCCAGCAATAACTGAGTCGGTACAGCAAGAACATAAGTGTATTTTTTTGCAGTATGAAGCTGTTAGAGAAAATATTTTTGTTCACGTAATGTACTGTAGTTCTAATGATGACAGCTGGGGAACGTATACACATTTATTTTTCGTAACATGTTGCATTCAGTTGTCTGAGACATATTCTTTGCCTTTCTATGTGTTTCTATGGACGAAGAAAAAGAAGGGGTATGTGTCGAGGCCGAAAGTCAGAAGCCATTGATTCAGTCTTGTAAGGAACAGAATACGATTTACAAACTCCTTGAGTGTGTTTCATACGTAAATAATTTCAGTGAACTAAAGAATACAGTTTTCTGTTTATATTTCAGCGAGCAAAGGAATACCTGAGTCGAAACAAGGCCCCGGGAGTAGACAACATTCCATTACAACTACTGACAGCGTTGGGAGAGCCAGTCTTGACAAAACTCTACCATCTGGTGAGCAAGATGTATGAGACAGACGAAATACCCTCAGACTTCAAGAAGAACATAATAATTCCAATCCCAAAGAAAGCAGGTGTTGACAGATGTGAAAATTACCGAACTATCAGTTTAATAAGTCACAGCTGCAAAATACTACGCGAATTCTTTACAGACGAATGGAAAAACTGGTAGAAGCCGACCTCAGGGAAGATCAGCTTGGATTCCGCAGAAATATTGGAACACGTGAGGCAATACTGGCCTTACGACTTATCTTAGAAGAAAGATTAAGGAAAGGCAAACCTACGTTCCTAGCATTTGTAGAATTAGAGAAAGCTTTTGACAATGTTGACTGGAATACTCTCTTTCAAATTCTAAAGGTGGCAGGGGTAAAATACAGGGAGTGAAAGGCTATTTACAATTTGTATAGAAACCAGATGGCAGTTATAAGAGTCGAGGGACATGAAAGGAAAGCATTGGTTGGGAAGGGAGTGAGACAGGGTTGTAGCCTCTCCCCGATGCTATTCAACCTGTATATTGAGCAAGCAGTAAAGGAAACAAAAGAAAAATTCGGAGTAGATATTAAAATCCACGCAGAAGAAATAAAAATTTTGAGATTCGGCGATGACATTGTAATTCTGTCAGCCGGCCGGAGTGGCCGTGCGGTTCTAGGCGCTACAGTCTGGAACCGAGCGACCGCTACGGTCGCAGGTTCGATTCCTGCCTCGGGCATGGATGTGTGTGATGTCCTTAGGTTAGTTAGGTTTAATTAGTTCTGAGTTCTAGGCGACTGATGACCTCAGAAGTTAAGTCGCATAGTGCTCAGATCCATTTGAACCATTTTGTAATTCTGTCAGAGACAGCAAAGGACTTGGAAGAGCAGTTGAACGGAATGGACAGTGTCTTGAAAGGAGGATATAAGATGATCGTCGACTAAAGCAAAACGAGGATAATGGGATGTAGTCAAATTAAGTCGGTTGATGCTGAGGGAATTAGATTAGGAAATGAGACACTTAAAGTAGTAAAGGAGTTTTACTATTTGGGGAGCAAAGTAACTGATGATGGTCGAAGTAGAGAGGATATAAAATGTAGACTGACAGTGGCAAGGAAAGCGTTTCTGAAAAAGAGAAATTTGTTAACATCGAGTATAGATTTAAGTGTCAGGAAGTCGTTTCTGAAAGTATTTGTATGGAGTGTAGCCATGTATGGAAGTGAAACGTGGACGATAAATCGTTTGGACAAGAAGAGAATAGAAACTTTCGAAATGTGGTGCTACAGAAAAATGCTGAAGATTAGATGGGTAGATCACATAACTAATGAGGAGGTATTAAATAGAATTGGGGAGAAGAGGAGTTTGTGGCACAAATTGACAAGAAGAAGGGATCGGTTGGTAGGACATGTTCTGAGTCATCAAGGGATCAGCAATTTAGTATTGGAGGGCAGCGTGGAGAGTAAAAATCGTAGAGGGAGACCAAGAGATGAATACACTAAACAGCTTCAGAAGGATGTAGGTTGTAGTAGATACTGGGAGATGAAGAAGCTTGCACAGGATAGAGTAGCATGGAGAGCTCCATCAATATATTCTCAGGATTGAAGACCACAACAAACACAAGGAATACGATTTTTTGTTTGTATTTCAGTATGCCAAAGAATACTATTTTCAGTGTGTATGTCTGTAGCATTTTCAAGAAATAATTACATTCAGTATCATGGATGTTGTTCAAAATGGTTCAAATGGCTCTGAGTACTATGGGACTCAACTGCTGTGGTCATCAGTCCCCTAGAACTTAGAACTACTTAAACCTAACTAATCTAAGGACATCACACACATCCATGCCCGAGGCAGGATTCGAACCTGCGACCGTAGTGGTCGCTCGGTTCCAGAATGTAGCGCCTAGAAACGCACGGCCACTTCGGCCGGCTATGGATGTTGTTGTAGGTAGCATCAGTGAGATGGATAGATGGCTTGAGGGCGAGGGTGAAATACAGTGGAGGGCGCATGAGTGGCCGGTTGCTGAGGAAGCTAAAAGGCAGCACCAACTTACCCTTTTGGATGGAGAGGAGGAAATACTGGAATGGGCGGGAGAACTATCAGAAAACCCGAATGAACTGCTCAAACCTCGGACCCAGCGTGTAAAAGGTGATTGTAATGCAAACGTCATCATTACAGCATATACACTAGTGGCCATTAAAATTGGTACACCAAGAAGATGACGTGTTAGAGACGCGAAATTTAACCGACAGGAAGAAGATGCTGTGATATGCTGGCCGGCGTTGCCTGGTGAAACGTTGTTGAGATCACGTTTCCTACTTTGATAAAGGTCGGATTGTAGCCTATCGCGATTGCGGTTTAGCGTATCGCGACATTGCTGCTCGCGTTGGTCGAGATCCAAACACTGTTAGCAGAATATGGAATCTGTGGGTTCAGGACGGTAATACGGAACGCCGTGCTGGATCCCAACGGAATCGTATCACTAGCAGTCGAGATGACAGGCATCTTACCCGCATGGCTGTAACGGATCGTGCAGCCACGTTTCGATCCCTGAGTCAACAGATAGGGACGTTTGCAAGACAACGACCATCTTCACGAACAGTTCGACGACGTTTGCGGTTACCCTTGACGCTGCATCACAGACAGGAGCACCTGCGATAGTATACTCAACGACGAACCTGGGTGCACGAATGGCAAAACGTCATTTTTTGGATGAATACAGGTTCTGTTTACAGCATCATGATGGTCGCATCCGTGTTTGGCGACATCCCACTGAACGCACATTGGTAGCGTGTATTTTTCATCGCCGTAGTGGCGTATCACCCAGCGTGATGGTATGGGGTGCCATTGGTTACACGTCTCGGTCACCTCTTGTTCTCATTGACGGCACTTTGAACAGTGGACGTTACATTTGAGATGTGTTACGACCCTTCATTCGATCCCTGCGACACGCTTCAGCAGGATGATGCACGACCGCATGCTGCAGGTCCTGTACGAGCCTTTCTGGATACAGAAAATGTTCGACTGCTGCCCTGCCCAGCACATTCTCTAGATCTCTCACCAACTGAAAGCGTCTGGTCATGGGTGGCCGAACAACTGGCTCGTTACAATACGCCAGTCACTACTCTCGATGAACTGTGGTATTGTGTTGAAGCTGCATGAGGAGCTGTACCTGTACACGCCATCCAAGCTCTGTTTGATTCAATGCCCAGGCGTATCGAGGCCGTTATTACGGCCAGAGGTGGTTGTTCTCGGTACTGATTTCTCAGGATCTATGCACCCAAGATGCGTGAAAATGTAGTCACATGTCAGTTCTAGTATAATACACTCCTGGAAATTGAAATAAGAACACCGTGAATTCATTGTCCTAGGAAGGGGAAACTTTATTGACACACCTGGGGTCAGATACATCACATGATCACACTGACAGAACCACAGGCACATAGACACAGGCAACAGAGCATGCACAATGTCGGCACTAGTACAGTGTATATCCACCTTCCGCAGCAATGCAGGTTGCTAATCTCCCATGGAGACGATCGTAGAGATGCTGGATGTAGTCCTGTGGAACGGCTTGCCATGCCATTTCCACCTGGCGCCTCAGTTGGACCAGCGTTCGTGCTGGACGTGCAGACCGCGTGAGACGACGCTTCATCCAGTCCCAAACATGCTCAATGGGGGACAGATCCGGAGATCCAGGGTAGTTGACTTACACCTTCTAGAGCACGTTGGGTGGCACGGGATACATGCGGACGTGCATTGTCCTGTTGGAACAGCAAGTTCCCTTGCCGGTCTAGGAATGGTAGAACGATGGGTTCGATGACGGTTTGGATGTACCGTGCACTATTCAGTGTCCCCTCGACGATCACCAGTGGTGTACGGCCAGTGTAGGAGATCGCTCCCCACACCATGATGCCGGGTGTTGGGCCTGTGTGCCTCGGTCGTATGCAGTCCTGATTGTGGCGCTCACCTGCACGGCGCCAAACACGCATACGACCATCATTGGCACCAAGGCAGAAGCGACTCTCATCGCTGAAGACGACACGTCTCCATTCGTCCCTCCATTCACGCCTGTGGCGACACCACTGGAGGCGGGCTGCACGATGTTGGGGCGTGAGCGGAAGACGGCCTAACGGTGTGCGGGACCGTAGCCCAGCTTAATGGAGACGGTTGCGAATGGTCCTCGCCGATACCCCAGGAGCAACAGTGTCCCTAATGTCCTGGGAAGTGGCGGTACGGTCCCCTATGGCACTGCGTAGGATCCTACGGTCTTGGCTCCCCCTGCGGGTCCGGGGTAAGAATAGGCCCGAGGTATTCCTGCCTGTCGTACGAGGCGACTAAAAGGAGTTTCAACCGTTTCGGCCTTCCATGTGATGGTCCCCCTTGGGGTTTGACCTCCATTTTTCTAAATTTCTACAGAAGTACGAGCCTTTTGGGGAAGGACACCTTACGTGGTGTACCACTGGTCCTAAGTGCACTCAGACCTTGGCACTCAGCATTGCACCGGCGTTGTAACCATACCCACTATTACTCAAATTGGGCCTAAACGCCTTTTGGGTTGTCCAAGTTACGCCCATAGTGCGTCTCCATCTGCACCAGCGATCATGATGGACTTTCCATGGCACCAGAAATCCAGCACGGTAGCCAGCCCGTTGTGGTGGGGTCGTCATGTACCCTCTAGGTTGTAGCCCCCTGACAACACAGGGATCGTACTGCCGATACCTGAGCTGCACCCTCCCCACGTCGGCCAAGGAGTAGATGCCCATCTCCTTGGGGCATCAGGACTCCCGGCAATGGTCATCCTGCCAGGTGGCCCTTGCTGCGGCTGGGTGGCGCCCGTGGGGAGAGCCCCTGGTCGGAGTGGGTGGTGTCGGGGCGGACGTTTCGCAGATGAAACGTCACCACGTATCAGGTCGCTCTGCGGCCGAGTCTTTCAAAAGAAAAGGTACCGTTTCTAGTTCTGGTTCTCCTGCCCTTTCCCCCTTGGCCACTCCATGGGAGGAGGGACGGGCCCGCCGGCTTGGAGCGAAGTACTTCACCCGCTATTTGGTCTGTTCTCGAACTGATGGGGGGACATTCGCCACCTCCAAGCCCATGTTCTTTGTTCAGCACATTGAGGACATCTTTGGGGAAATCGAGGCTCTCAGCAAGATGCGTTCAGGGTCCGTTCTTATCAAGACCACCTCCGCCACACAGTTGGCGGCGCTCCAGGCGTGCAACCGCCTAGGGGACATCCCAGTCTCCATTGTCCCACATCTGGCACTAAATAGGACGCAGAGGGTTATTTTTCATCGTGACCTCCTGCTACAATCTGATGAGGAGCTCAGGGCCAACCTGGAGCGCCGAGGCGTGCATTTCGTCCGGCGAGTCCAGCGCGGCCCCAAAGACCGTCGCATCGACACCGGGGCATTTATCCTCGCCTTCGAGGGGGACGTTCTCCCGGAGAAGGTAAAGGTGATGTGCTACCGGTGTGACGTGCAACCCTACGTTCCGCCTCCTATGCGCTGTTTTAGGTGTTTGCGCTTTGGGCACATGTCGTCACGGTGTGAGGCTGAGCCCCTTTGTGGCGATTGTGGACGTCCTCTTCGTGAGGAACATACAAGCACCCCACCACCTCGGTGCGTTAATTGTCCTGGCGTCTACTCGCCTAGATCCTCAGACTGCCCCGCATATCAGAAGGAGAAGAAGATACAAGAAATCAAAACTTTGGATCAGCTGTCTTATTCTGAGGCCAGGAAGAAGTATGACCGCCTCCATCCCATGCCATTGACCACTTCGTTTGCCTCAGTTGTGTCCACTCCTTCCGCGGTATCCTCACCCCTCTCCTGTCCCCCCTCCGCCTCCTCCGCCCATCAGGGGGCTCTGCCTCCGCCTCCCAAATCCCTCCCTTCCAAATCCTCCTCCCCCGTGGCCCCCACCTCCTCTGCCCCAGGGGCCACCCTTCCTCCTCCTTCTCCCCCCACGCCACCTGAGAAGCGATCCTCTTCTCAGGCGTCCATCGGGGAAACGTTCCGGACCCCGGCTTCCGAGGTCCGGCGTTCCAAAACGGACCCCGCGCGTGAGGACCTTCTTCGGGTCCAGACCACCATCCCTGCGCCTCCTCGGCCTTCCAAGAAGGCCTCCAAGAAGAAGTCTCTATCCCCCTCTCCACCCCGGCGCGTTTCGACTGACGCTCCATCCGTGAGTCGCTGCTCCCGGCCGTCCTCAGTTTCGCCGGGACGCTCTGCTGCCAGGCGCTCAGCTGGCCTTTCGTCGGCAAATGATGCTGCCCCTCCTACACAACCAGGGACAGCGGCCGCAGCTGGCGACGAGTCGATGGAACCGGATCCGCCTCCCGTCGGTTGTAGCGTTGTTCCCTCGCAACCTGGCCCTCCGCGGCCGTCGAGGTGACCAGCTCTTCCCCCGTCTCGTTCCCCCGACTTTTTGACTAGCGATGGCGTTGTTTCATTGGAACATAAGAGGTATTCGATCTCATCGGGAGGAATTACAACTGCTCCTCCGCCTGCACTGTCCGCTCGTCCTTGGACTCCAGGAAACCAAGTTGCGCCCGACTGACCGTATTGCCTTTACCCACTATACCTTGGAGCGGTATGACCTCACCCCTGTGGACGGTATCCCAGCTCATGGTGGGGTCATGTTGCTCATTCGGGACGACGTCTATTACCATCCCATCCCATTGACCACCCCACTCCAAGCAATAGCTGTCCGCATTACTCTTTCTGCTTTTACTTTTTCAGTTTGTACCATCTACACTCCACCGTCGTCTGCTGTTAGTCGGGCTGACATGATGCACCTGATCGTTCAGCTTCCCCCGCCGTTTTTATTGTTTGGCGACTTCAATGCCCATCATCCCCTTTGGGGCTCTCCTGTATCCTGTCCAAGAGGCTCACTCTTGGCAGATGTCTTCAGCCATCTCAATCTTGTCTGCCTCAATACTGGCGCCCCGACTTTCCTCTCGGACTCCACTCATACCTACTCCCACTTGGACCTCTCGATCTGTTCTACCACTCTTGCCCGTCGGTTCGAGTGGTATGTCCTTTCTGACACCTATTCGAGCGACCACTTCCCCTGTGTCGTTCGTCTCCTTCACCACACCCCATCCCCACGTCCTTCGAGCTGGAACATTCTGAAAGCTGACTGGGGACTTTACTCATCCCTGGCGACCTTTCTGGACCACGATTTTCCCAGTTGTGACAGTCAGGTCGAATACCTCACGGCTGTTATCATCCATGCTGCCGAACGTTCCATTCCTCGTACTACTTCTTCACGTCGCGTTTCCGTCCCCTGGTGGAACGAGGATTGTAGGGACGCGATCCGTGCTCGACGACGTGCTTTACGCACCTTTCGCCGCCATCCTACGTTGGCGAATTGTATTGAATACAAACGACTCTGAGCGCAATGCCGTAGAGTCATCAAAGACAGCAAAAAAGCTTGTTGGGCCTCTTTCACCGGCTCCTTTAACAGTTTTACTCCCTCTTCCGTCGTTTGGGGTAGCCTGCGCCGGCTGTCTGGCATTAAGGCCCACTCCTCGGTACCTGGCCTGACCTCAGGTAATGCGGTCCTTGTTGATCCTGTGGCTGTCTCCAACGCCTTTGGCCGCTTTTTCGAGGAGGTTTCAAGCTCCGCCCATTACCATCCTGCCTTCCTTCCCAGGAAAGAGGCAGAAGAGGCTCGGCGACCTTCCTTCCACTCGCTGAATCTGGAAACCTATAATGCCCCCTTTACTATGCGGGAACTCGAACGTGCGCTTGCACTGTCCCGGTCCTCTGCTCCGGGGCCGGATGCCATTCACGTTCAGATGCTGGCACACCTTTCTCCGGCGGGCAAAAGCTTCCTTCTTCGTACCTACAATCGCGTCTGGACCGAAGGTCAAGTCCCCATGCGTTGGCGTGACGCCGTTGTTGTTCCTATACCCAAACCCGGGAAGGATAGACACCTTCCTTCTAGTTACCGCCCCATTTCTCTTACAAGCTGTGTCTGTAAGGTGATGGAGCGCATGGTTAATGCTCGGTTAGTCTGGATTCTTGAATCTCGACAGCTACTTACTAATGTCCAATGCGGCTTTCGTCGCCGCCGCTCCGCTGTTGACCACCTCGTGACCTTGTCGACATTCATCATGAACAACTTTTTGCGAAGGCGCCAAACGGTAGCCGTGTTCTTCGACTTGGAGAAGGCTTATGATACCTGTTGGAGGGGAGGTATCCTCCGCACTATGCACAGGTGGGGCCTACGCGGTCGCCTGCCCCTTTTTATTGATTCCTTTTTAACGGATCGAAAGTTTAGGGTACGTGTAGGCTCCATATTGTCCGACGTCTTCCTCCAGGAGAACGGAGTGCCTCAGGGCTCCGTCTTGAGCGTAGCCCTTTTTGCCATCGCGATCAATCCAATTATGGATTGCATTCCACCTAATGTCTCAGGCTCTCTCTTTGTCGATGACTTCGCGATCTACTGCAGTGCCCAGAGAACATGCCTCCTGGAGCGCTGCCTTCAGCGTTGTCTAGACAGCCTCTACTCATGGAGCCTGGCAAATGGTTTCCGGTTCTCTGAAGAAAAGACGGTTTGTATCAACTTTTGGCGATATAAAGCGTTCCTTCCGCCATCCTTACATCTCGGTCCCGTTGTTCTCCCATTCATGGACACAACTAAGTTTCTAGGGCTCACGTTGGACAGGAAACTGTGTTGGTCTCCACATGTCTCTTATTTGGCGGCCCGTTGTACACGTTCCCTTAATGTCCTCAGAGTTCTTAGTGGTTCATCTTGGGGAGCGGATCGCACTGTCCTGCTTCGCTTGTATCGGTCCATAGTCCGATCGAAGCTGGATTATGGGAGCTTCGTCTACTCGTCCGCTCGGCCGTCCCTCTTACGCCGGCTCCACTCCATCCACCATCGGGGGATACGTCTGGCGACCGGAGCCTTCTACACTAGTCCTGTCGAGAGTCTTTATGCTGAAGCTGCCGAGTTACCGTTGACCTACCGGCGCGACGTACTGCTGTGTCGGTATGCCTGCCGGCTGTCGTCTATGCCCGACCACCTCTCTTACAAGTCCTTCTTCGCCGATTCTCTCGACCGTCAGTATGGGTTGTATGTGTCTGCCCTGCTGCCCCCCGGAGTCCGCTTCCGTCGCCTGCTTCGACAATTGGATTTTGCCCTCCCTACCACCTTCAGAGAGGGTGAGAGCCCGACACCACCTTGGCTCCAGGCTCCAGTTCATATTTATCTCGACCTCAGCTCACTCCCGCAGGAGGGTACTCCGGCTGCAGTGTATTGCTCACGGTTTGTCGAACTTCGTGCTCAACTTGCCAGTCACACCTTTATTTACACCGATGGCTCCAAAACTGACGATGGTGTCGGCTGTGCCTTTGTCGTCGGGGCCGCCACATTTAAATACCGGCTCCTCGACCAATGTTCCAGCTCTACGGCCGAGCTTTTTGCTCTCCATCAGGCCGTTCAGTATGCCCGCCGCCACCGCCATTCATCATATGTACTCTGCTCTGACTCACTCAGTGCTCTTCAGAGCCTTGGAGCTCCCTATCCGGTCCATCCCTTGATTCAACGGATACAGCAGTCCCTCCATTCTTTCGCTGATAACGGTGGTTCTGTCAGCTTTCTGTGGGTTCCCGGACATGTAGGAGTGCCTGGGAATGAGGCTGCGGATGCTGCAGCCAAGGCTGCAGTCCTCCTGCCTCGGCCAGCCTCCCATTGTGTCCCGTCATCCGACGTTCGTGGGGATGTATGTAAGAGGCTTGTGTCGTTGTGGTGGGATGCTTGGTCATCCCTCCAAGGAAACAAGCTCTGGGCAGTAAAACCGCTACCAACTGCTTGGACAACATCCTCCCGACCGTCTCGGCGCGAGGAGGTCCTTCTGACCAGGTTGCGGATTGGGCATTGCCGGTTTAGCCACCGCTACCTGCTCTCCGGTGACCCAGCCCCGCGGTGCCCTTGTGGTCAGGCATTAACAGTGCGCCATGTTTTATTGTCGTGTCCCCGTTTTAGTCAATTTCGTGTTGTGCTGTCCCTGCCATCTACTTTACCGGATGTTTTAGCTGATGACGCTCGAGCAGCTGCTCGTATTCTGCGTTTTATAACTTTAACTGGCTTGTCCAAAGACATTTAATCTTTTTACTTATTTTGTCTGCATCTTTGTCAGGTCCTTCTGGTGTCCCCTCCATCCCCTTGAGTTTTACCAGATTCCATGTGCTCTAACAACAGTGACTGGGCGCTAATGACCTCAGCAGTTGAGCGCCCTTAAACCCAACCGAAAAAAAAAAAAACTACGGTCTTGGCGTGCATCCATGCGTCGCTGCGGTCCGGTCCCAGGTCGACGGGCACGTGCACCTTCCGCCGACCACTGGCGACAACATCGATGTACTGTGGAGACCTCACGCCCCACGTGTTGAGCAATTCGGCGGTACGTCCACCCGGCCTCCCGCATGCCCACTATACGCCCTCGCTCAAAGTCCGTCAACTGCACATACGGTTCACGTCCACGCTGTCGCGGCATGCTACCAGTGTTAAAGACTGCAATGGAGCTCCGTATGCCACGGCAAACTGGCTGACACTGACGGCGGAGGTGCACAAATGCTGCGCAGCTAGCGCCATTCGACGGCCAACACCGCGGTTCCTGGTGTGTCCGCTGTGCCGTGCGTGTGATCATTACTTGTACAGCCCTCTCGCAGTGTCCGGAGCAAGTATGGTGGGTCTGACACACCGGTGTCAATGTGTTCTTTTTTCCATTTCCAGGAGTGTATATTTGTCCAATGAATACCCGTTTATCATCTGCATTTCTTCATGGTGTAGCAATTTTAATGGACAGTAGTGTAATTATTTTTCTGGAATGTTCGTGTACTTAATTGTTGTTATTTGCTTACAGCACATACTTTTTCTTAAATTTTGAACGCTGAACTTAGTTTTTTCGTTATTCGTATGTTTCAGAGGCACCACGGTCACCGTCGGCACCACAACAGCTAGCTGTGGCACAGATGTTTAGAGCGGCTATTGTGCGGGCAGGAAATAAACACACGCCGCCGTGCAAAGCACCGCTCGTGGTTGCGCGAGAGGCGGCGGAATCAGCTGCCGACGCAGAAGCGTCGGCCCCCGCATCATCGCATACACTCTAGCGCCCGTGGACAGTTCAGTCGGAGGAAGAAGAACAGCAACGGCCTCCCACCTCCCCATGTTGGTGGTGGTGAAGGATCCAGCATGCAGCACCAGCAGCATCACCGAATGCCGTCACGGCAACACGGGTGCTTCCACTGAATCTCACCGCCGCCCCCTCCTCCTACTCCAACACAGAGAGTTCGCCCTCGCCGGCAACGAAAGGTACGTGTGCCTCAGTGCATACTCCTCACCCCAGCAGGCGCCTCCTTGCCGATGCCGTCATGCAGCGGGCGGACGCAGCAGTCGTCGACTTCATCTCCTAGACATAGTATTAATGATAGTGTTCGTGATAATGAACCTGTGGCTAGCGGCAGTTCCTTCTCCTGTGCTTTTAGCGAAGGACATCAGGTCAGTGGCACCATACTGCAGTTAGATTACTCAGTGATTGCAGACGTCTTTGAGGAGCGAATTTCGTTCACAATGATCGAGATTCCGCTGCAGGGTACCGAAGCCCTGTTGGGTTCAAATGGTTCAAATGGCTCTGAACACTATGGTACTTAACTTCGGAGGTCATCGGTCTCCTAGAACTTAGAACTACTTAAACCTAACTAACCTAAGGACATCACACACATCCATGCCCGAGGCAGGATTCGAACCTGGGACCGTAGCGGTCGCGCGGTTACAGACTGTAGAGCCTAGAACCGCTCGGCCACCACGGCCGGCCTGACCCTGTTGGGCTCCTAAGAGCATACCTTCCTGTTGTGGAGAGGGTTGGGTTGGGTTGTTTTTGGGGGAGGAGACCAAACACCGAGATCATCGGTCTCAGCGGATTAGGGAAGGACTGGGAAGGAAGACGGCCGTGCCCTTTGAAAGGAACCATCTCGGCATTAGCCTGGAACGATTTAGGGGAATCACGGAAAAACTAAAGCAGAGTGGCCGGACGCGGGATTGAACCGTTGTCCTCCCGAATGCGATGTTGTGGAGACGGAGCTTCGGAACTCCTCAGTCAAGGTCGCATCCCTCCCCCCCCCCCCCCCCGAAAGTAGCCTGTGGCGTAGAAGATAGAAGTCTTCATTATCTTTGGGGATAATGGCGTGATAACGCGGACCACATCAATCACCGTGCGGTTTCGTGAATCCACCTTGAGAGCTATACTGGCCTGGTTTCCTGAGATGGAAGTTAGCGGTTCAGTTAAAGCACTCATCTGAATACTACGCCTGGCATCCATACCCATGTCTAAGTTCCAGTAAATGGGGGAGTTGGGTGGAAGGATATAGCGGACAAGAAGGCATGTATTAATGTCCAAAATAAAACCGATCAGGTTGTTTTGCATGGTCAACCCTTGCTTGTGAAAGAGATGTTAAACAGAATCCAGAGTGCACATCTCGATACAGTAGATACCCTGACATTCATATGTGTTAAACCTTTGACGGTATCGAATTACTCGTCAAGATCCAGGACATACCTAAATTTGAGGCTCAGAATACCGGAATATCGGTTCATGTTTATGCCCTGGAGAAATGCAACTCAGATGAGAAGGACGAGCATATAGTCGTTGGCCTCCTCCATTTCCCAAAATTGGCCGGTGAGTGTAAGATGCATGTAAACATGCACTTATTCTCCGATGAGGAAAATAAGGATAAAGGATCAAAGACATGTCCTGAGTCCTTTCCTCCCAACTGCCAACCGATAGTTATGTAAAGTCTTTTAAAGTCTTTGCTTAATGTGTCTGAATTATTTCTCCTCAGACAATTTATTAGCAGTGCATCAAGCAGACTGCACTTCCAAGCACCCTGTATGTGCTATTATGCCTGCTGAGGACAACAAATCCATAAAGTTTAAAAATGCTCACCATCAGGAGCGATGCCTATTTGTAGTGTACGCCGACTCTGAATGCCTCCTCGCTTCGATGACACGCTGTGAAGGTGACCCTACCGCCTAACATACTACATTTACAGAAAAAACATGGTTTTAGTCAGTCATTGCATTAGTTGTCTTTATTTCGGAGTTAAGTATACTGATGTTTGTAAGTAGCGCAATCCCATTTCTAAACCGTTTTAAAACTTCGTTTAAATCGTCAGTATCGTGTGCACCAGGCTCTGCTTCCACAATTTCTTTTTCATCATTAATTTCCAGATGAAGTTTATTCTTAACCTCTGTGATATTCGGATTGCTGTTGTAAGTCTCCAGTCCAGTCAGCGCAATATTCCACACCCAGTTGCTTAAATCAATCTGTGGGAAGTAATTGACGTGTAATAGTGACGATCGTTCTTTTAAAGTCAGAGTATATGGTGACGTATCTGAACCTCAACTGACGGGTCCTTATATACAGTATATGATTCTTCGTAAACGTTAGGAGGAACATGATGCACAGATGCATGCAGAAGTAGGTATTAAACTCTTGGTAGCGATGAAAACTGTAGAACACACATCTTCTGTCGGTGAAGTATCGTTGTCACTCTTCTGACGGTTGCAAGTCTCCAAATGAGTCAAAATAGTAGACGTTATTTGTATTTTTCTTAACATACGCCACCCAGTGGGTTTCTGGCACCCCATCAACACCTAAATTCACAATTCCACATAATCTTTGGTAATGTATCCCCCACAAATACACCACAGAATCTTGGAATACTGAATCTGTTCCTGAAAAACTTGAGCAGATCTGTATTTGTAAACGGTCTCTCCAGTAGGATGGTTAATGGGCCTTTTTTATTTATGAAAAGGCGTAGTCCTTTCTTGTATGGTTTCAAGTATAGTATTTTTTCGATGGCTGCTGATTCCATAATGCGGTTATGTATTCTTGTTTCCTCTAGCTGCCCCTGGAAGTTCTGTGCATTCTTCACTGTTCTGGCAATAGCCACAGCACCACCAGCTAGTGAACCCTTCGCTGAGAGAGCTGTGAGGCCAGGAATGAGGGAGAGGATAGTTCCACCTCACGTCTTGGGTATCGGCAAAAACCTGGGTGCTTTAATCGGTCCTTTATACTCGCACTTCAGCGCGCTTTTAGCTGCATACATCGCCGTCAGGATACAGTTTTTTAGACACCTCTGCCCTGGATTCTTCTTCTTTATCGTTATCTTCTTATTTTTCTTCTTCTTCAGCGACGACGTGCAGCATTCATAACTTGTTGAAATTTATTATCCCTAAGCCCAACTTAATTTTACCTCTCATAGTTTTATCAACTACAAATGCTGCAGTGCGCTGTCCTATGATAATATCATTTCTCGAATGTATTGCCTTGCCTTTATCAGCTAAAATTCGATCTGCAACGTGACGTCCTGGGAGATCTTTGTGTTGTGCACATGGAATGTTGTGTTCCAAACACACAATGTCAAGCATATTAATCCTCTTATCACTACAAGCCAAACGTTTTTGAAGCTTTGTACCAGATCCACACTAATACTGCCCTAGAATGTGCAATTCGACGAGAAGTTTGTCAAGAATGTCATCGTCTCCTAAAATGTGTCTCCTATCATGCATATTATGCTACTGTGCTGGTTTGCTCTGTGCAACCCATTATAAAGCATATTTCCAGCGTCTAGTATCACACTCGACCAGTTTGGAGGTCTCAAATGTTGTCTTCTGTTTTGAGATACACACGAAATAACCTTTATTAAATTTCTCTTTGCATGGATCCAGCATTTTAATACGATATTACACCATATTCATGGGTTCATTATTACGAACATCGATTGGTCTCATTTTGATTGTGCTATCTTTGGCTCAATTGTACTGTGCAATTATTTCTGGCAGGATATCTGTCCATTTGTATAAGCCACGAAGATTAAAACGCATCCACATTTGACCCTTTATTGTTCTGTTCCGACGTTTCTCGATACTCGCCTTCAGGCAGGTGAATGTTAAGTAGCGATGTATCCCACACTACTGCGTCATGGACTTGAAATACCTATTGTAAAACCCTTCACCATGATCGGTTTGAAGTTTGTCAGGGCATCGATTGGACCCTGTCTGCTACCAACACCTTAAGACATCCGCAACATTTCTCCCCATTTTTGTTGTATCAGCTCACGCAGATTTGGAGTACGTATGAATAACCATTAAAATATATTTGAATCTATTATTCTCATCCATTATTCTCATGTAAATATTCTCTCATAACTACAAGATCACCCTGCCATAAGTCATCCAAACCTTTAATCATAACATGCCTATGAGGGTATGTCTCGCATGCTGCTTTGTACAGACTTCATACTCATTCAATTATACATTTCTCTCTAAGCTCTGAAATAGTTGAGATAACCTCATACAAATGAGCTGTACTGCCCACAGCATCTGATGCCATGAGCAGTCGTAGTCGATCTATTAGCTCATTGGGGTCGTCATAGTATATACACTCATGCTCGCCGGCCGAAGTGGCCGTGCGGTTCTGGGCGCTGCAGTCTGGAACCGAGCGAACGCTACGGTCGCAGGTTCGAATCCTGCCACGGGCATGGATGTGTGTGATGTCCTTAGGTTAGTTAGGTTTAATTAGTTATAAGTTCTAGGCGACTGATGACCTCAGAAGTTAAGTCGCATAGTGCTCAGAGCCATTTTTTTTACACTCATGCTCATAAATTAAGGATAACTGCAGAATGTGGTGCCACACAACGTGGCACTACACGAAACTGGCGCTAATAGCATAGGCTCGTAGGGAACACACACGACACAGATCTGTAAGCCCTCAGTATTGGTGATAAGCTGAAAAAACAGTCCCGAAACACATGTGTTCCAAACGCCACTATTTCCTGCGCATGTACCCCGACATCAATATGGGATATCATCACGATTCACATGTACGCAGGCCGCACAATCATCACTGCTATACTGACCATCTAATAATAATAGTTTTGTAATGCCTCTGTATTTGGCACTGCTTTAGTTTCCTGCTTCCCTGTATACACTGGTCAATTGTAGTATTTTACCATATATCTCCAGATCTTTGGGTGAAAATTTTACTGTTCTTGAGCGTTTTAGGAAAATGAGGTTCAATAGACCTGGTGTTCTTTGAAATTCCCTATCCCCTGTCTGTATTGTTGTTTCAGTTATAGTTATAGGCTACGTGCCCAACATGTATGGTTTTACACCACTGACAGCGAATATTTTGTCTATCCTAGCTGAAGAAATAAGAAGAAACAATAAGTATCCACAGACAAAGACATAGAGTTGAACAAAGAAAAGGAACTTGGCAAGGAAAAGGAGGAGAAAGTGCTACATGCAGAAATAGTGGCAACGACATGTAATGAGTACTTACGTTTACGCTTCTTCTGCAATGGAGAGCCAGATGAGGCTCTCAACTCCTGCTGTTGACGTTTCACGGTTCTTTTTCTTCAAGAGACTGACTGGGACTGAGACTGGGGAGCTACCACGTTCGCTTTATACCCCCTACAACATAATCACATGACCAGAAATTAATTAGTCGACCAATTTGTTGACTTCAGTAGTATTTCTGGATCGATTCCTTGGAAGACGTTCTCACCTGTGCTGGTATCCAACAGGGGAAGGCTTGTGGGTTTTGCAGGTAAACACTGCTTCGTTTGTGGTTCGGTCTTGCCACGGTCGACAGCGCATGCAGAGCGAGCAGTGGCATGCGACAGGATGTGACCACATGAGAGAGAGGGATCATGTGTTTCAACAGGTATTTCTCAGGTATCAAATATCAAAGGTATTCTACCACTTCAAGCTTTTGTTTGGAGATTAGCACGACTTCTGGTCTGCATGTCGCATGAGGTGGCCGGTATGTGGGGCAACTGACAGTGGTTGTGGGGCCCGAGCAGACATAGTGCAGAAATATGCGAAGAGGCTGGCCTGTCAAAGTAGTTGGAGCAGAGCATGGGCGCGCAATGCCCTGCGGTCAAATGATTTTTAACAGTGTAGTTATATGAGGTGAGCTATGTTGACGGTATTCCTTGCATGATCAGAACACAAAAAGGGGTCGATTTAATTACTTTTTTCGATGCATTTTACAAGACTTGCATCTTCCCAAACAGCAGAGCGTTATGAGCAAGAGAGATCCAACCCCTGAAAATTGAATTTTGTATAAATAAACAGTAAATATATGATAATAAATATGTAACAATAAATAAATAATAAAATTGAATTTCTTGTCGTGACATCTCTCCTCTCCAGCACAGACCCACCAATTTCCAGTTGGGGGGTGGGAGAGTAGAGCTGGTGGATTTCCCAGAGACAGAGAGGTTAATTAATTTATCGATCTAATTAATTTATCAATCAAATTGATAGATAGGGAAGGGGTTATTCGAATAACTCAGGCCTGAAAGTGTAATTGTATTAGTGAAGGGGAGGGGGAGGGTTGGATTTTTCCAGAGGGATGGGGGAGCTGCAGGGGGAGGGAGAGGGGTGGGGAGCGCTCTCAGAAAGACACATTATCCCCTGGAGGTCATAAATCACATAGGAGGACAAGAGATTAAGGGGAGGTGGAGGAGGTCATAAAGCAATCAAGTTTGCCCCTGAATGTATGCAAGCCACACTAACTAAGTGCACCAGAACACAGGTTACCCTACTACTATCAGTTCCTCAAAGATCCGGTTGAGTGACTCCCAAGAGTGTTGGGAGCTATTGCGTCGATGTAGATACGATAGTTCCCATGATTATCCTTGTTATCCAGTTAAGTTAAATTCAGTCGGAGTGATATCATGGCTGTTTAACCAGGCAGAAGTGCAGCATTTTGCACATAAAGTGCTAGAGATCTGAATCATAGAATGTGGACCTTGGGCAGCCAGTTCGAGCAGCGTAGTTTCTCTATCTCTGTCTTCTCTGGCAGAAAATCCAAAGAGGTTCATAAAGTACACCAGCAGCAAGACACAATCAATATCTTCACGATTCGATAGCATCGGTAATGTTCCCCATGACAGTGCCATTAAAGTAGAGTTACGAAACACAGTTTCCCAAAGTTCCTTCACTAAAGAAGACGAATTAAATATTCCAGAATTCGAATTAACAACAGCTGCCAACATGAGTAACTTAGAAGTAAATATTGTCTGTGTAGGGAAGCGGCTTAAACCACTTTATAAAACTAAGTCCTCCAGCCCAGATTGCATAACAATTAGGTTCCTTTCAGAGTATGCTGATACAATAGCTCCATACTTACTAATTACATAAACCGCTCGCTCGACGAAGGATCCGTACCTAAAAAGACTGGAAAGTTACACAAGTCACAACAATACTCAAGAAAGGAAAGAGTGCAATCCTCTGAATTACAGACCCGTATCACTGGCGTCGATTTGCAATTTGAGAATGGAACATATGCTATGTGCGAAGATATTGAATTGTATCGAATAAAATGAGATATTGCAAGATAGTCAGTACCGATTCTGAAAATATCGTTCCTGTGCTCTTTATGAAGTAATGAGTGCTATCGACATGCGATCTCAAATTGATTCCATATTTTTTCCATAAGGCTTTTGACACCGTTCCGCACAAGCGATTTCTAATCATACTGCATCCCCATGGATTATCGTCTCAGTTGTGCAACTGGATTCGTGATTTCCTCTCAGAAAGGTCACAGTTCGTCATCGATCAAAGCAGAAGTGACATCTGGCCTTCGCCACACATGTGTTATAGCCCCTCTGCTCTTCCTAAACTACATTGACGGAACAAAATCACACCACCAAAAATAATTAATGTAGAGTAGTGAAATTAGGGAATACGACCCACCAGGGTAGCCGAGCGCGCTAACGCGCTGCTTCCTGGACTCGGGTAGGCGCCGGCCGGAGTGCCCGAGCGGTTCTAGGCGCTACAGTCTGGAACCGCGCGACCGCTACAGTCGCAGGTTCGAATCCTGCCTCGGGCATGGATGTGTGTGATGTCGTTAGGTTAGTTAGGTTTAAGTAGTTCTAAGTTCTATGGGACTGATGACCTCAGCAGTTAAGTCCCATAGTGCTCAGAGCCATTTGAACCTTTTTTTTTTTTTTAACTCGGGTAGGCGCGCCGGCCCCGGATCGAATCCGCCCGTCGGATTAACGACGAGGGCCGGTGTGCCGACCAGCCTGGATGTGGTTTCTAGGCGGTTTTCCACATCCCGCTAGGTGAATACCGGGCTGGTCCCCACGTTCCGCCTCAGTTACACGCGTCGCAAACATTTGAAACACGTCTGCACTATTTCACGATTTACACTAAATGCAGACAGTTGAGGTACACTGATTCCGTCCTGGGGGGTACAGGGTGGCGGCAGGAAGGGCATTCGGTCATCCCTAACACTAACACTGCCAAATCAGTTGTAACCACGCTGACCCTGCGACCGCTGCGGGACTATGGCGTAAGCAAAAGAAAGAAAGTTAAATTAGGGAATACATTTGCCTAGGTAACATTTTTATGTGATTAAAAAAATGGTTCAAATGGCTCTGAGCACTATGGGACTCAACATCTTAGGTCATAAGTCCCCTAGAACTTAGAACTACTTAAACCTAACTAACCTAAGGACATCACACACACCCATGCCCAAGGCAGGATTCGAACCTGCGACCGTAGCAGTCCCGCGTTTCCGGACTGCAGCGCCAGAACCGTTAGACCACCGCGGCCGGATATGTGATTAAAAATGCAAGCTCATAGGTTAATGTAAGCGCAAGATAAGCCATTGCAAATGGGGAATGCTGGTACATTAATAACCGGAGTAACAACTAGAATGTTAAATGCTAGCATGAAATGTGCATGCATTGTGTTGACCAGGCGCCAGGTGTCTGTTAGTGGAAGGAGTTCCGCGCCTGTTTCTCTAAGTCGCTCAATCCAGGGATAGATCTTTGTAGAGCATGTTGGGTTACAACAGCGGTATGTGGGCAAGCGTTACCCTGTTGGAAAAAACCGCCTGGAATGCTGCTAATGAATGGCAGCACAACAGGCTGAATCACCAGACTGACGTACAAATTGGAAGTCAGAATGCGGGGGATAATCACGAGAGTGCTCCTGGTGTCATACAAAAAAAAAAAAAATGGCTCTGAGCACTATGGTACTTAACATCTGAGGTCATCAGTCCCCTAGACTCAGAATTACTTAAACCTAAATAAGGATATCACACACATCCGAAGCAGGATTCGAACCTGCGACCGTAGCAGCAGCGCGGTTCCGGACTGAAGAGCCTGGAACCGCTCGGCCACAGCGACCGGCTACAAAACTGCACCTCAGACCATAACTACAGGAGTGGTCCAGCGTGTCTAGCATCCAGACACGTTGGTTGCAGGCCCTCAACTAGCCTCCTTCTAACCATCACGTGGCCGTTACTGACACCGAAGCGGAACCACCTTTCATAAGAAAAAACAACAGACCTCCACTCTGCCCTCCAGTGAGCTCTCGCTTGACAACAGTGAAGGCGCAAATGGCGGTGGTTTGGGGTCAGTGGAATGCATGCTAGAGGGCGTCTAGTTCGGAGCTGTCCTTGAAGTAACCGATTCGTAATAGCTCGTTCTATCACAGTGGTGCCAATTACAACTCAAATTTCTGCTGCTTATGCACAGAACACAATGGTCTACTCTCGCTAATGCCATGTGGCCGTCCGTTCCCGATCATCTTGCACATTCTCGTGAGCACCTCTGCCAGTAATCATGTGCAGTTCTACATTCTTGCCAAGTCTTTCTGCAGTATAGCAGAAGGAACATCCAGCTTCTCGTAGCCCTATTACACGACCTCGTTCCATCTCAGTGAGGTACTGATAATGGCGGCCGGCCAAGGTGGCCGAGCGGTTCTAGGCGCTACAGTCTGGAACCGTGCGACCACTAAGGTCGCAGGTTCGAATCCTGCCTCGGGCATGGATGTGAGTGATGTCCTTAGGTTAGTTGGGTTTAAGTAGTTCTAAGTTCTAGGGGACTGATGACCTCAGAAGTTAAGTCCCATAGTGCTTAAAGCCATTTGAACCATTTTTACTGATAATGGCCTCTTTGTCACCGTAAAGGCACTCTTGACTAACATAAACTCACCATGTCCAATCTCAAACGTTCACGACCGTTATTGCTTTTATTTAAAGTAAACCTGATTTGCACCCTCATAGTGGCGCTACTAGAGCCATTCTTATGGAACTGGTGCGAAATCTTGATAGACATCATCTTTCAGATGTAGAAATACACTTACCAACTTTCGTTAATGTCGCACGACTCCTTGGTTTTGCGATTTTTTTTCCCCGTCAGTGTATATAAACAGTTTAAGAAACGATGTGAGCAGCCCTATTAGATTTTTTGTCGATGATTTCGTTTATCGTCTAGTGCAGTCATCAGAAGATCAAAACCAACTGCAAAATGATTTTGACAAGATATGTGTATGGTACAAAAACTGGCACCTGGCCCCTAAATAATGGAAAGTGTGACGTCATCCAGATGACTACTACAAGGAATCCGTTAAATTTCGATTACACGTAAATCACACATATCTAAAAAATGTTCAAGTGTGTGTGAAATCTTATGGGACTTAACTGCTAAAGTCATCAGTCCCTAACCTTACACACTACTTAACCTAAATTACCCTAAGGACAACACACACACCCATGCCCGAGGGAGGACTCGAACCTCCGCCGGGACTAACCGACACATATCTAAACGCTATCTATTCAACTATATACCTAGGGGTTACCATTACGAACAACTTAAATCGGAACGATTTCATAGATAATGTTGTGGGAAAGAGGAATCAAAGACGTCCGTTTATTGCTCAAACATTTGTAAGATGCAACAAATCAAATGAAACGACACTGTCTACACTACGCTTGTCCGTCCTCTTCTGGAGTACAGCTGCATGGAACAGGGTATGTACGAGATAGGATTGTGGAGGACAAAGAGAAAGTTCAAAGGAGGGCAGCTCGTTTTACATTATCGCGAAGTAGGGGAGAGAGTGGCACGGATGTGAAACGCGAGTTGATGGGGCCGGGGGGAATAATTAAAACAAAGGCATTATTCGTTGCGGCAAGATCTTTTCTCAAAATTTCAATCAAGAACTTTCTCCTCCGAATGCGACATTAGAGAGAAATTATCAATATAAAATTAGAGAAATCAGAGTTCACGCCAAGTGATTTAACTGTTCGTTTTTCCAGCGTGGAACGATAGAGAAATAACCTGATGGCGGTTCGATGAACCCTCTATCAGGAACTTACGTGAGAATTGCAGAGTAGTCATGTAGACATAGATGTATAATATTGTTGAATTTTCCACCGGTATTGTCCAGACTTTTCTTGAATGACATCTAGATCTAAATCCACGTCTATACTCCGCATGCCTCCTCATGGAGCATGACGAAGGTACTGTGTGTACCACCGCCATTTCCTCCCTCTCCTGCTGCAGTCGCGAATGGTGCACGGGGTAAAACGGTTGTTGGTAAGCAAGCCTCCGTGTAGGCACGAATATCTCCGATACTACTATTATGGTCTTTTCGCGAAATAAGCTCAAGAAGAAGCTACACTACTGGCCATTTGAATTGCTCCACCACGAAGATGACGTGCTACAGACGCGAAATTTAACCGACAGGAAGAACATGCTGTGTTATGTGAATGATTAGCTTTTCAGAGCATTCACACAAGGTTGGCGCCGGTGGCGACGCCTACAACGTGCTGACATGAGGAAAGTTCCCAACCGATTTCTCGTACACAAACAGCAGTTCACCGGCGTGAAACGTTGTTGTGATGCCTCGTGTAAGGAGGAGAAATGCGTAACACCACGTTTACGACTTTGATACAGGTCGGATTGTAGCCTATCGCGATTGCGGTTTATCGTATCGCAATATTGCTGCTCGCGTTGGTCGAGATCCAATGACTGTTAGCAGAATATGGAATCGGTGGGTTCAGGAGGGTAATACGGAACGCCTTGCTGGATCCCAATGGCCTCGTATCACTAGCAGTCGGGATGACAGCCATCATATCCGCATGGCTGTAACAGATCGTGCAGCCACGTCTCGATCCCTGAGTCCAAAGATGGGGACGTTCGTAAAACAACAACCATCTGCGCGAACAGTTCCACGACGTTTGCAGCAGCATGGACTAACAGCTCGGAGACCATGGCTGCGGTTACCCTTGACGCTGCATCACAGACAGGAGCGCCTGCGATGGTGTACTTAACGACGAACTTGGGTGCACGAATGGCAAAACGTCATTTTTTCGGATGAATCCAGGTTCAGTTTACAGCATCATGATGGTCGCATCCGTGTTTGGCGACCGCGGTGAACGCACATTGGAAGCGTATATTCGTCATCGCCATACTGGCGTATCACTCGGAGTGATGATATGAGGTGCCATTGGTTACACGTTTCCGTCACCTCTTGTTCGCATTGACGGCACTTGGAACAATGGACGTCACATTTCAGATGTGTTACGACCAGTGGCTCTACCCTTAATTCGCTCCCTGCGAAACCATAATTTTCAGCAGGATAATGCACGACCGCATGTTACAGGTCCTGTACGGGCCTTTCTGGATACAGAAAATGTTCGACAGCTGCCCTGGCCAGCACATTCTCCAGATCTCTCACCAATTGAGAACGTCTGGTCAATGGTGGCCGAGCAACGGGCTCGTCACAATACGCCAGTCACTACTCTTGATGAATAGTGGTATCGTGTTGAAGATTCACGGGCAGCTGTACCTGTACACGCCATCCAAGCTCTGTTTGACTCAATAACCAGGCGTATCGAGGTCGTTATTGCGGCCAGAGGTGGTTGTTCTGGGTACTGATTTCTCAGGATCTATGTGTGAAAATGTAATCACATGTCAGTTCTAGTATAATATATTTGTCCAATGAAAACCCGTTTATCATCTGCATTTCTTCTTGGTGTAGCAATTTTAATGGCCAGTAGTGTATACATTGGTCGATTCTTGTAGTAAAATACTATCCCTGAAGTTTAACTGTAAACCACTCAGTGACGCATAACGAATCTCTTGTAGCGTCTAGCGCTAGGATTGTATGAGCACCTCCGTGGCGCTTTCGCTCTTATTAAACGAAACTACGACGAAACGCGCAGCTGGTCATTTGAACTTTTCTATTTCATCTATCAGTTCTGTCGGGTAAGTAAGCCAGACTGACTAGCAACACTCAACCATCAGTCGCACGAGTCCTTTGTAAGCTATCTCCTTCGTGTTTGGAATACGCTTTCTGAGAATTCTTCCACAAAGCTCAGTGAACGAACGTACACAATCTAGTGTAACTCCTAGGTATTGTGGAAAATGGTTGTGCCGCAGTGACAGTTTTCTGAATGACATCTGGTGTTCACGATAGCCGATCTGTTATGAAGGTGGGAACAGAAGGATCCATTTTAGCTCATACTTGGAATATTTTTGAACCACTCCTCCAAAACTGTTAAATCGTCGTTTAAGGTTTGTTTAGTTTCACCAAATCTGCGACATAATTGTGGAAATGTCATTAGAATAACGGAACTTCCCGCTTTGGATATCTGTTTGGCATACGGAGTGTGCCTAGAGGAATGGTTAACATTCAGGGATATGACAGCAACGATCATTCGAAACAAAAAATTTTAACAGAAGTGGGCTCTATAATGCCTATCTAAGAGCTATGTGCACTCCTTCACCTTCGATACTATGAAACATATCTCTTCTACTGCAAGCTCTTTGCTTTTAATGCCGGCCGTGGTGGCCGAGCGGTTCTCGGCGCTTCAGTCCGGAACCGCGCGACTGCTACGGTCGCAAGTTCGAATCCTACCTCGGGCATGGATGTGTATGATGTCCTTAGTTAGGTTTAAGTAGTTCTAAGTTCTAGGGAACTGATGACGTCAGATGTTAAGTCCCATAGTGCTCAGATCCGTTTGAACCTTGTGTTAACAAGTTACGTGCCCCGGCGTCTAGTTGTAAATAACGAACTGTACACGCGAAGGTTGTGGTTTGAGATGTGCAAATCCGTCACACCTCCCATAGTGATTTTTTTTTCTTTTAATATTTTGGCAGGAGGTAGTATGGACCAAAACAAAAAAAGTCAGTAACCATCGGCTCTAACCTGTATACCTTAAGAGTTATAAGCACTTGTTCAGTAGTGGAGTTTGGAGATATGTTTCACGGCAGCGAAAAGGAACAAGTGCTTATACCTATTAAGGCATTCACTTTGGGCCGATGTTTATCGGACTTCTTTTGCGCATAGTACCGTCTCACAAAATATGGAAAACATAGAGCTTGCAGTATAAGAGGTTTGTTTCACTGTATCGATGCTGAAAAAGTGCACATAGCTCTTAATGTCTCCATTTTGCTTCAAATAATCGTTCCTCTCATATCCTTGAATATTGACCATTCCCTCGGGACACGCTGTATGTAGGTCAAATAGCGGTGGTGCCCGGACGAATTCTCGTGATAGTCTGTTTCCAGTTACTCCGAAAGTGACATGACGATACGGTAACCAATACTAAGAAATAAAGTACATAATTTTTAATTATGTATATTCCGTCCCGTTCATCACTTTATAGTATACGGGGGAAGGTAGTTCGTAACATTTAGTCGCTTAATTTTCTGTTCATTCGCATATAGGACGAGGAAGAAATGGCAGTACACCTCTGAATGTGCCATAACCTGACTTCTTGCATAAGTTGTGACCTGTTTGCGTCAGTGGCCGGTGGCTGCTGCTGGTAACGGGCGGTTTGGTGAGCGGCCCAGCTTCATGACGTTTCTCTACCCAAATCTGGTTGCAGGCGGCGCAATCACGGCCAGAGGGCGAATTTCCTTCAGCATCCGCCGGTTCCAGCTGGTTTGTGCCAGGGATATCAGAGTTTAGTCCCTCGCTACGACAAAAAACATCTAAGTGAATTGTCTTTTCATTTTGACGTGAAAAGGTCTAAAATTGTACCAGTACAGGACTCAGCGAAGTGATTTCACAAAATTATTTCGCCTCTGATTACGCTATAACTTACTTACTAGAGTTCATACGGCCACGTTTTGTTCATATTCTGGTAGCAGAGGATTCCAGTTCCACGTGCTTACTGGTGTACGTCATTCAGCCGGGGCAGTGGGGCCCTCATTCCTTCTATGACCGATCAAAGAATCTTTAGAAGCACAGTAACAGAAAGGGGGAAATATTACACGTACCTTTAGAATATTCTCAGCGTGAAACAAAAGTCTGTATCGCAAAATTTATAAGTAAAAAACAGATGAAAAATTTTTAAACAGAGAAACATACAAATCCAGAAATGGAGCCCAAATGCAAAACAAGGAGTGCTAAACCATCGGGAAGTGCACAAAATCCAAAATAATGTAACTAGCCTAAGAGTACGTCTGCGGAACGAATGAGAACGTTACCGCAGTGCCGCAAAGCTGAAACTTTAGGTAAGTCTCGTACGCCGCGAGTTGCGTGTGCTTTTAGGACTTACGGTCTCAAACCTTCACAGTAAAACATTTAAAAATGGTATTTTGAGACGAGGAACCAGTGATCGGAAATTACCATTTCAGAGCTTCCAGATCTCGAATCAGCAATGCGTATGAGATATGTCTTTGTATCTAATAACACGAAACTGCCTGCAGCATCAACGACGATATTAGTCGGCAAAGTAAACTGAAGACCTGGCCATGGTGGGAGCACTATCGTGTTTACGTCTGAGAAAAACGGGGAGGGAAGGTAGCAACAGCGTACATTACGAGTGGAGCGCTTTCACACTCTACATTCACACTGAAGAGTCAGAGAAACTGGTACACCTGCCTAACATCATGCAGGGCCCCAGGGAGCACGCAGAAGTGCCGCGACACGACGTAGCACGGGCTCGACTAATGTCTGAAGTAGTGCTGGGGGGACCTGATACCATGAATCATGCAGGGCTGTCCATAAATCCGTAAGAGTACGAGGGGAGGGAGATCTCTTCTGAACTGCACGGTGCAAGCCATCCCAGATATGCTCAATAATGTTCATATCTGGTGAGTTTGGTGGCCAGCGGAAGTGTTTAACATCAGAAGAGGGTTCCTGGAGTCACGCTGTAGCAATTCTGGACGTTTGGGGTGTCGCATTGTCCTGCTGGAATTGCCCAAGTCCATCGGAATGCACAATGAACATGAATGCATGCAGCTGATCAGAGCCGCGCGGTCCGAGGCGCCTTGTCACGGTCCGCGCGGTTCCCTCCATCGGAGGTTCGAGTCCTCCCTCGGGCATGGTGCGTGTGTTGTCCTTGCGTAAGTTAGTTTAAGTTAGATTAAATAGTGTGTAAGCTTAGGGACCGATGACCTCAGCGCCGCCCGGGTTAGCTGAGCGGTTCTAGGCGCTACAGTCTGGAATCGCGCGACCGCTACGGTCGCAGGTTCGAATCGTGCCTCGGGCGTGGATGTGAGTGACGTCCTTAGGTTAGTTAGGTTTAAGTAGTTCTACGTTCTAGTGGACTGATGACCTCAGCTGTTAAGTCCCGTAGTGCTCAGAGCCATTTGAACCATTTGATGACCACAGCAGTTTGGTCCCATAACATCTTACCACGAATTTCCAATTTCCAAGCTGATCAGACAGGATGCTTACATACGTGTCACCTGTCAAAGTCGTATCTAGACGTATCAGGGCTCCCATACCAAATGGTTCAAATGGCTCTGAGCACTATGGGACTCAACATCTGAGGTCATCAGTCCCCTAGAACTTAGAACTACTTAAACCTAACTAACCTAAGGACATCACACACATCCATGCCCGAGGCAGGATTCGAATCTGCGACCGTAACAGTCACGCGGGTCCGGACTGAAGTGCCTAACCGCACGGTCACCGCGGCCGGTTGGCCCCATATCACTCCAACTGCACACGCCCCACACCATTACAGAGCCTCCACCAGTTTGAACAATCCCCTGCTGACATGCACGCTCCATGAATTCAAGAGGTTGTCTCTATACTCTTAGACGTCCATTGGCTCGATACAATGTGAAACGTATCAACAGTCCAGCTTCGGTGTTGACGGGCCCAGGCGAGGCGTAAAGCTTTGTGTCGTGCAGTCATCAAGGGTACCCGAATGGGCCTTCGGCTCCGAAAGCCCAAATCGATGATATTTCGTTGAATGGTTCGCAGGTTGACACTTGTTGATGGCCAGGCATTGAAATCTGCAGCAGTTTGCGGAAGCGTTGCACTCCTGTCACGTCGTCGTTGGTCCAGTTCTTGCAGGATCTTTTTCCGGCCGCATCGATGTCGGAGATTTGATGTTTTACCGGATTCCTGACATTCACGGTTGTACGGGAAAATCCATACTTCATCGCTACCTCGGAGATGCTCTGTCCCATCCTCGTGCCATAGCTGTAATACCACGTTCAAACTCACTTAAATCTTGATAACCTGCCATTGTAGCAGCAATGACCGATCTAACAACTGCGGCAGACACTTGTCTTATGTAGGCGTTGCCGACCGCAACGCAGTATTCTACCTGTTTACATATCTCTTATTTGAATACGCATGCCTATACCAGTTTCTTTGGGGCTTCAGTGTATAACGTAGAGGGCATAACTCAACGTACTTTGCGTGGTTGTACGGAAATGCTAACAATTTGCATATCTAAGTATTTAGTACACTTCATGTTAATTAGACGTTTGTTGAACGCCGTCTTTAAGGTGTAGCAAATTTAAAGTCTGGCAGTGTGTTCACTGTAAAATAAACTGTTCATATCACTAAATTATACATATTTATGAAGCGTTACTCTTACTAAGCTCCATTTAAGCCGTTTGGATACCAGTGATATAAGAGTGTCACTAGACTGATTATAGTAGTGCCCTGTGGCATTACGGAATTTTTCTATTTTATTATTCATGGAATATGGCCTTTAAATAAGAGCATGGAACCATCTGTGTTTAATTTTAATGTGTCACACCCTTCCATGAGTGAGTGATTGCATGAAGTTTGAATGTGATGGAATATACACTACTGGCCATTAAAATTGCTACACCACGAAGATGACGTCCTACAGACGCGAAATTTAACCGACAGGAAGAACATGCTGTGATATGCAAATGATTAGCATTTCAGAGCATTCACACAAGGTTGGCGCCGGTGGCGACACCTACAACGTGCTGACATGAGGTAAGTTTCCAACCGATTTCTCGCACACAAACAGCAGTTGACCGGCGTTGCCTGGTGAAACGTTGTTGTGATGCCTCGTGTAAGGAGGAGAAATGCGTACCATCACGTTTCCGACTTTGATAAAGGTCGGATTGTAGCCTATCACGATTGCGGTTTATCGTATCGTGACATTGCTGCTCGCGTTGGTCGAGATCCAATGACTGTTAGCAGAATATGGAATCGGTGGGTTCAGGAGGGTAATACGGAAGGCCGTGCTGGATACCAACGGCCTCGTATCACTAGCAGTCGAGATGACAAACATCTTATCCACGTGGCTGTAACGGATTGTGCAGCCACGTCTCGATCCCTGAGTCCACAGATAGGCACGTTTGCAAGACAACAACAATCTGCACGAACAGTTCGACGACGTTAGCAGCAGCATGGACTATCAGCTCGGAGACCATGGCTGCGGTTACCCTTGACGCTGCACCACAGACAGAAGCGCCTGTGATGGTGTACTCAACGACGAACCTGGGTGCACGAATGGCAAAACGTCATTTTTGCGGATGAATCCACGTTCTGTTTACAGCATCATGATGTTCGCATCCGTGTTTGGCGACATCGTGGTGAACGCACATTGGAAGCGTGTATTCGTCATCGCCATACTGGCGTATCACCCGACGTGATGGTATGGGGTGCCATTGGTTGCACGTCTCGGTCACCTCTTGTTCAATTGACGGCACTTTGAACAGTGGACTTTACATTTCAGATGTGCTACGACCCCTGGCTCTACCCTTAATTCGATTCCTGTGAAACCCTACATTTCAGCAAGATAATGCACGACCGCATGTTGCAGGTCCTGTACGGGCCTTTCTGGATACAGAAAATGTTCGACTGCTGTCCTGGCCAGCATATTCTCCAGCTCTCTCACCAATTGAAAACGTCTGGTCAATGGTGGCCGAGCAACTGGCGTGTCACAATACGCCAGTCACTACTCTTGATGAACTGTGGTATCGTGTTGAAGCTGCATGGGCAGCTGTACCTGTACACGCCCTCCAAGCTCTGTTTGACTCAATGTCCAGGCGTATCAAGGCCGTTATTACTACCAGAAGGGGTTGTTCTGGGTACTGATTTCTCAGGATCTATGCACCCAAATTGCGTGAAAATGTAATTACATGTCAATTCTAGTATACTACATTTGTCCAATGAATACCCGTTTATCATCTGAATTCCTTCTTGATGTAGCAGTTTTAATGCCCAGTAGTGTAGAAAAGTGGAGGGCTAGCCAAAGATTGTTAGAGTGTAGCAGACTTTGTCGAAGTATAACCTGTGGGAAAGCTAAGCAAAGAGAATGCCTGTAGGCTTCGCAAAAGATCGGCAGAGGGAGAGGAGAGGTGTTCGGTGGCTACCTCAAACAAGAGTGGTTCCACACCGAGCAGTTCGAACAAGGAGACGTTGTCTGCGGAAGTCTGCCATGATTGGGCAGTGTTAAACGAGCTGGCTTGAGTCGCAGACGCTGTTGTGGAGCTCTTGCTGGTATGACCAGAACAAGGTATATAAATTAGTTATATCATCGTGGATAGCGTCACATGTGTTGTTTAGAATCGATGTGGTCAGGGAAGTGTTAGCAAGTTCAAATAACAATTTTTGTGGTATAAAGTAACTGGTAAATTGTTGTCGTGACCGTTGGTTATGAGTGTTGGCCATCAGCTCTGCACTCTGGTGAATAATTGCGGTCAAAATATGTTCATATGAGAGAACGTCACGAGCTGTTGCATAATTACCAAACTTTAGTGGGATAAAGCCGAATTTTACATAAGTTTATTTGTGACGTGGTCGTGAGCACATCCTCGCGCCAATTCTGTGAGTGCAGATTAACAACTAGAAATTCAAAGTTTTGCGGGTGGGTAATCATTTTAAATGTTTTATGAAGAAATTAGAAGCCGGGCCAGAGTATTTTCATTCAGTTATTTTATAAATTTTGGGCAGTTTCGTTATGGCTTGTACTGGAGCGACAGTGCTCGCCACTTGTGTGCGTGGAACCTGTTCTGAGTTCACGTAAGGTATCAGAGTGTGCTGAAGTGTGTTAATGTTTTCTAAAAGTTATTCTAAGAAATGTGATACCCTTTTTGCTAGAATTTTTGTTCGAGTTTAACTGTTTTCTTTGTAAGTGAGCTCTGGCCATGTGTGTAGCACCAGTTGACGTGGTACCTAAATCGAGTGTGATTCAGATGTAGTTTAATTTCTTGCACTATGATAAAATTATTTTGATGGCCCTCAGTCATGTCTTGAGTAATAATATGGAAATTTTCGGTGAGTTGCCTTGCTAATGTTGATGGATTCCATGTATTCCCGCCATTGTGTGTACGCTACTTCCCTGCCCGTCTAAACCGTTTGTTTCAATCCCTTGGGGTGGAACAATAGCCCATCAGTTTATTTGATCCAACCCGCCACAGCTTGTTCTGCTAAAACGATATCACCTATGGTGGCTATCCCTATAGTGTATAATAATTTGTGTATTCGTCAATGTGCAGTTATACAAAGCCCCTCAGAAATATCGGTTTTGCTTCGCTTTCCGACAGTGGGATTAGTCGGACTCCCAACGACCCGAAACCCCCCCCCCCCCCCCCCGCTTTTTCCATTTCCAGTAGTTTTTACGAGTTAATTTGTGAATGTTACGTCACATGCTGTTACGTTGGACGACACTGAAATTAATCCTGACTCTATACTTTAGCGTGTCTGAAGTTTCTTTTGTACATAGGAGACCAAATACGGTAAAGTTCTTAACTGGTGTCATTAAGCGAAACGTAATCACCGTACCAAGAATTATGTATATATACTGTTTAACCTCATACTGAAAACACTGTTATAATAAATGTAGCTAATTATAAAGAAGCACATTTCTGAGATAGATATAACTAGATCCCCAATCTCTTTCTTTACTAAATGTAGAGTGCGTTGTACCCCATTGCAAAGAATAACTTGAAATATGAGGTAAGAGACTGCAGGAAGAATGATTAAATCTTTAATGGAACAGAAGTCAATAGTAGCTTAACTATAGTCATGCAAACGATTACCGCCCTCCGTACTGAATGTGTTGATTAAAGGTACAGTTCGCAATATCCGTTGTTAAACTGATTGTGTTGCAGGTTCCATGCAGAACCAGTAAATATAATTAAAACTCGGGCCGTCATTGTTAACTAAAGTCACTGACCGAAAACCCCAACATACAAGAAGAGATTACGATGTACATAGGAATCACCAGAAAGCAGATAAAGGCATAAGCCCAGGCCACGTAGACACGAATACACAGCAATATATAAAAAATAAGAGAACATTTGTAATTCATGTAACATAGTTACATTCTACTCCACCAATGACAACCGTACAGATACACGGATTTTCGAAATTTTATAGTTCTCAAACCCTGTCGAGTATTCTAGCCTACACTGATGAAATAAGGAGAGGATTAATATTAATGTTTAGCCACATAGAAATCTTATGAGTGCCGTAGCCACTGAACGTCACGCCACTTACTGTACGCCCAACTGAATCATCCTCTTAAGCTTGTGAAAATCGGCTCAGCCACCTACCTACTTTATTAGTCGCAGTAATTAGCCAAATTTGCGTAATCGACGAGTAACACATGCAGTTTGTAATGTTGTTGCTTTAATTTGCTATGAAAGCGGTGCTGCTATTCACGACCATAAAAGTGGGTTAAAAGCTGTGAGCTGTCAGGGGAAGTTAACCTTGCATTACTGAGCAACTGTTTCACCAGGTATCCAGTATAGCTTACCAAATTCCCAACCAGACTAACATTAATTATAATCTTTTAATAGTCATACGACAACCGGTGATATGTATATAAAAAAGAGAATTTAAATAAAAAAATAAATCAGTTTATATTTGGAAATTTATTTTAACATTGATCATTGAAATTTCAGCATATTAAACTCGATTCATAACTAAGCTGGTGCCTTATTTAGGATTGTGAAAATGTGAGATTGTAATCTTACGGAACACATCAAATATGGAGCCAAGATTGGGAGACTGCATACAACACTGCATTCATAAAATAACACACGAAGAACGTTGAAACATATGCAACAGGAAATTAACCACAACCAACCGATTCAATTTTCACCCAAAGAAGTTACGTTCGTAGCGCAATCCTGTCCGTCATGTAATTACCACACACTGGTATACTAAAGTCATACTAACTCTCTGTGAAATCTTCCCGAAAAGAATAGCTGAGGGCTACTTTGATGATTACACCACATGCTTCACGTGACCAACTTGGTTTACACAAAGAGTGTAACTCCACAATAATTTTTGATAATTAAAATAAATTAGATCGAAAAGCAATTTACAAAAGAAAAACCTCGAACTGGTTACTATCGTCTTACTATTAACCTGATGGGTCAAACAATTGTACAAGCACGTGGTACTGGTCTCACAAAGTACACCCCACGTGGGTTGAACATAAAGAAAAGTTGCTATATTGAAAAATATTGTCAAGACGAGACGTTATAATCCCACGCACATTCGCATTGAAGATTGATGATGCCAGTTAGAGTTACTGATCAACACGTGGTTCCACTTTACTCACAAAGTAGTGACAAAGCAACTACCGGAATATATTCTGAACTTCACACTCGAATTACACTGCGTTGCAATTTAAGATAACATTAGATATTTTAGAGCTAAACCTGAAATAAAGGTGATTAAATTTTCAGTTAGGCTGATCTTAAGAAATCCATTGTCCTACGGACTTAGCAGACACGCGCTTAGCCAGAGATCTTACTACTTCAGACGCTCGCCGCGGACAGACTGCTTGGTCCCTTCCTGAGGGTGGCTCACAAATACAAACGGAAGTGGCCAGAGGGGCAGCTTTCTATACCAACATGACAAGGGACGGACAGGACCATACTAAGGATAGAAACCTCCTTGCTTTTAGAAAGCGTAGCTACCTGTTTCGACGTTGGTCCTACTGTTCTCTAGCAGACAGGCTTGTCTGCTACCCTCAAGCATGCAACTAGAAATACATTTGCTCATTCATCCTCTCACACAGAAGGGAAGGGGGATGACAGTATCTTATCATATACAGTATATAAAAGAAATCGGATGTAGGTTCCGTATGAGACTGTGTGACATGAATTACATATAAACTGTGTTTTAAAGTGTAGTAATGTGACAGATCGTTCTTGTTTATGTGTAAAAGTAACACGTTCCACTACTCAGTCTCCTCCCAGAACTTTCGGATCAGGTCACTAACTTATCTACAAAGGTAGATGATGATCTGAATGACACAAGACCTGTAGCCATCACTGACACAGAAGAGTGCGAACCAATTAGGAAATTCAAACAAAATCAGAATCAAATTAATACGCAACACCAAAGAGAAATCCGGGAAGTACAAGATCAGCTGACACAGGTAATACAAGAATTACGTATTTCAGAGGCCACTCGCGCTCCAATACGGGAAGAGGGACATAGAAATACGGAACAGCCACAAAATAATAACACAGGGCATTTCGGAAGTTATGAAAGAAATTGGCAATGTGCACCGAATTTTGAGATGGAACCGCCGACACGACGTACCAATGACCGATATGTGACTCGCCGACATGATGATTTTGACTATAAGCTGTTCATTACTACACGTAAATTCAAAACATTTAAGAATTCTGGCAACGACATTCTTCCACAAGCATGGCTCCATCAATCCTCTCATTGTTTTCCTCCCAACTGGTCATTGGAGCACAGATTAGAATTTATGTGTGGCTACTTGGAGAATGAACCAGCTGTAAGAATGCGATCGGTCATTCACGATTGTCACAGTGAAGGAGATTTTTATCATGCCTTCCTCTCAGCGTATTGGTCCTAAGCTACGCAAGACCGAGTAAAACATAGCATCATAATGATGAAACGTTTCGAACAATCTGAATTTTCCAGTCTTATGAAATATTTTGAAGACATGTTGCACAAGAATCAGTATCTTTCAAACCCATACAGCCCCTCAGAACTCATCCGCATTTGCTTAATCAAACTGCCTGAACATTTACGACATATTATTTTAGCAGGACGTTGCAAAGACGACATTGAAGCTTTTCAGGGACTCTTACAAGAATTAGAAATTGACACAGACAGTCGCGGTGTGCGAAAACGGGAAAACAATCACTACAGGGCACAGCCGTCACAATTCCGTGACGACAGAAACAATAACTGGACACGACAAGTCTATTCTTACAACGCAAATCGTGACCAAAACAGGCACCACCCGTATGACAACCGTTGGCAGAGTAGTAATAATTACAGGGAAAGATCACCTCTCCGCAGTAATGACTATCACAGAGACAATCAGAGAAACAGACAATATGGGAACCAAAATAATTATTATCAAGGGAGACAGAATAACTTTAGACGCAACGGTCCAGCGCGCAGTTACGACTCAGGGAGAAATTCTCCACCACGTGACCGACAAGAAAGAAACTATGGAATCTACCGACATGACGACAGACGATATGATCGTAAGGACAGACCTGAATTGTATCAGAACTGGCGGGGTTTAAACAGGGGTGGGCCCTCTGGGCAACGTGAATTTGTAGAAGTTAGGTCTCCAAATCCCAATAACGACGCGCGCCAACAAAGAGACAATAGGCAATGACTCACACCGCTGGCAGCCACAAGACGTACTTATGAAACTGACGACACAGCTGCCGTAGCTAGTAATTACGTAAAAATGGAAGACATTAGGGACATCTTACTCCAGGAACACGACGTAAAACATAACAACATTGCATATCCTGTGATTCACATTACTGTAAATGACGTAAAATTTACGGCAGTACTTGACTCTGGCAGTCCCATTTCAGTAATTAGTGAAACAGCTTTTAGCAAATGCAACAAATCGAACGATTGCCCCACACTTCCGTTACGTAAGATTAAATTACAAGGTGCAATCTTTGGAAAAAGTGTAGATGTACGCCAACAAACCAACTTAGAATTCTTTTGTCAAAGCCACAGCTTCTCTATGAACTTTCTTATTGTTCCATTATTGTCGACGGAGATTATACTGGGAGTAGACTTTTTGAATGAATACAAAGCAATCTTAAGCTTTCACGATGCTGAAATAAGTTTAGAGAAAGAAGGTAAGTCAATAGCTTTGAAATTTGAAGACTGTCTCTCAAACCATGATGAGGAAATTAATCGGCTTTACGTTCTGTTAGACAACAGTTCGGAATTTTCTACGGAACTAGACACTAACAATCACTCTGCAAGTACTGACAGGGATGACATCGACGGCATATTTGAAATTAATGAGTTAATTCAGAATAAAATTCAAACAATTGAGAATTGTAATGACACTGATAGGCAGGACCTTTTTGAGATTTTACAAGCACATTCCACAGTTTTTACTCACAAAACAGGAACAATCAAGGGATTTCAATACCAATTTCGTGTTCGTGAGCATACCAAATTTTGTGTTAGACCATACGTAATTCCGGCGCATTATAGGGACCGTGTTAGAACAGAAATACAATCTATGCTTGACGAGGGCATTATTGAGCCTGCAGTAAGCTCATACAACAACCCATTACATGTTGTTGAGAAGAAGAATGGATCGATCAGGCTTGTTTTAGATTCGAGACAAATCAATACTATCATCATTCCTGAAACAGACAGGCCGCAGACGATGGAAGAACTTCTTCAAAATTTTAATGGTGTAAAAGTGTTGTCTTCCATTGATCTCAGATCCAGCTTTTATCAGATCGAACTTCATCCAGAATGTAGAAAATACACAGCTTTCCTTTGTTTCGGCGTTTGTTATCAGTTTCGGAAACTTCCTTTTGGTTTGAACATTTCTTCAGCAGCATTCATTCGCGGGCTAAATTCCATATTACCTGAGTTCTTAAAACGTCACATCACCTTATATGTGGACGATATTCTGATAGCAGAAGCCTCATGGGAACAACACAATCGCATCCTCAACAGTTTGTTACGTATTTTTGCAGAATCTGGAATTACAGTTAACTTGGAAAAGTCTGAATTCGGTAGGTCAAAGGTGAAATTTTTGGGACATATTATTTCTTCTGAAGGCATTCAGCCGGATCCTGAAAAGTTAGAAGCAATCACAGCCATTCCAGTTCCATCCACAAAAAAACAAGTCCGCAGTTTTCTAGGTCTCGTAAATTTTTACCGTCGTTTTCTGAATATGCAAATTCTAGTTACACCAAAACTTTGTTCTCTCACTGGAAAAAATACTATTTGGAACTGGGACGAACAAGCACAGTTGGAATTCAATTCTTTGAAAGAAGCGTTACTTCACGCGCCAATACTAGCTCATCCAGATCTGTCACAAGATTTCTGCCTTAGCACGGATTCTTATAAAGTCGGTCTTGGTGCCCACTTATTTCAAGAAGCCATAGAAAATGACACTACCATTCAGAAAACCATTGCTTTTGCTAGCCGAGTGCTAACAAAATCTGAAAAAAATTATTCCGTTTCTGAATTAGAAGCTTTAGCTATCGTTTGGGCATTTAAAAAATTCCGTTTGTTTCTTTCTGGTAAGCACGTAAAAGTATACAGTGATCATCGTGCATTACAATTTCTTATGTCTTCAAAATTAAATCATGATAGGTTAAAACGTTGGGCATTGTTTCTGCAAGAATTCCGCTTCACAATAGTCTACATTCCCGGCAAGGAGAACATTGTTGCGGACGCGCTGTCACGCGCACCGGCTGGGCTTGAGAAAAGTAACACAGAAGGCAACCTTGAGAAAAATTTCAGTATTCTTTACATTCAGAAAGTCGCCTTTGAAAACTTCATCACCATATCTTTAAAGGACATTGCTCATGAACAAGATAAAGATCCGATTTGGAAAGACATCAAAAGTAAATGGCATGAAAAGACACACACTCAGATTCGGCATTATTACCTGGTTAGAAACAACATACTCTTCAAACGCTGCACTGTTGATGACAAGCTATGGGTACTTTGCATTCCAGACGATTTTGTTAATAAGCTCATTTGGTACATTCATTTCAGCTACGCACATGTTGGTCCACGAAAATGTTATCATATTCTTCGAACGACTTGTTATTTTAACAATATGGAAAAGTGAATTCGAAGAGTCTTGTCTATTTGTAAACTTTGTCAAAAGGCGAAACCATCTACTGTCTCACATCGTGCTCCGCTGTTTCCTATTATTCCTTCTAAATTAAAAGAATTTGCTGCTGTTGATCTCTTGGGACCCCTTGTCAGAACATCGAATGGATTTTCGTACGTTCTAGTCGCTGTTGAACTTACTTCAAAATTTGTTTCTTTCACTCCGTTACGTAAAGCCACTGGACGGTCTGTATCCAACGCCTTTGTTAAAAATTTCTTACGTGAAGTTGGACACGTTAGTAAAGTCATTTCAGATAACGGACCGCAATTCAGATCTGCTGTTTGGTCACGCATGCTTCGGAACCATAAAATCAAACCTGTTTTTATTTCATTGTATTCACCACATTGTAACCCCGCCGAACGGATTATGAAAGAAATCAATAAGCTTTGCAGACTTTATTGTCACAGAAAGCATCAGCATTGGGACAGATATTTACACTTATTTCAAAACGTGCTGAATGAAATGCCTAATGATTCCACTGCTTTACCACCTACTCTTGTACTGAAGAATGTAGAACCTCCGAACAGAATCGGAGAGCTTGTACCTTTCCCGAATACACGTAAACTTCGACACAAAGACATAATTGATTTGGCTCTTAAAAATATAAAATCTGCAGCAGACAAAAGGAGAAAACTACACGGTAAAGCAAATGCAAAGAAATTATGTATTGGTCAGAAAGTTCTCATTAAAGCTCATTCATTGTCACATAAGAAGAAACACTTGAGTCACAAATTCTTTCTAGTTTACAATGGACCTTACAGAATCCGACGTATACCACATGATAATTGCGTTGAAGGTGAAACTCTGCGTACTAGGAAGAGTAAAGGTTTACACCACATTTCACATGTAAAACCACTTATTGACAGATAATCTGCTTTTTAACTTAGTCTTTGCAATTTTCACTTCACGCTACTTGTACAATTTGTCACACTGAGAAACTGTTAACATGCAACAATGTTTGAAGTTAAATACCCAGTCAAGAACCAAGAGAACTTATTCAAACAGAAATTACGAATGCATTGTTATTGCGAACAGATGACACAGTGTTATTGTGTGTGTCCATTCTTGCTTGTTAGTTGCACGATTACGTAACGACTATAAGGCTCACATACTTAGAACATTTACCAGTACTGCTAATGAGATTTTAATGCAACATTTTGGTTTACTTGAAAATACATTTGGGATGTAAAGTACTTTCTGTGAGATTAAAGATGACTTAGTATTTGGTTTCTTTGACAGCTACACGGTTATATCACGACGTTACTAATGAGTGACAATTTACGATGTTGCTTTTGCGGTGTATCTGTTTTATATCTGCACAGTTATTCTGAATTCTTCTGGAAAGTAAAACATGTTTCAGTAGTAACTTTTGTGGTATAGCTACAAGGAGACAGCCTTTTCTGTAGCACAACAATACGTTACAGCACAGTAATTTCTTCATCACAACAATAAGCGTAATAACTAAGAAATCTATACGCAAAGCATTTCACTTTTGTTTATCATGAGGTAAGTACATTGGCTTCTGCTGAACTTAGCTTTCGGAGGACGATAACTACGACACTCCCACAGAGATTATCTTACAGCAAGACGCACATTTAGCGCTACAGGACATGTATTTGAGTGATTAATTTTGTACTTAAAACATTTATTTTTAAAGATTTTTGAATTACAAAGAAAGTTTTCTGTGATACATTTCATTCCATTGCTGTAATCTGTAACACCTGAGGGTATAATTACATTAATCCTCAGGGGGGTACACGCTTACTTTGTGTACCATGTGTTTGGCAAGCACAAGGAGCACTAGCTAATATGGTATTTGCTTATACAACTTTGCACATCGGTACCATATTTCTCTAACACAAATTACACGGCTATCTGATCATTTAACTGAGAGATAAACATTTTTTTTACTACGTCAGTGACACATGTTTACGTAATTACACTGTTGGATAACTTCACACTTACGAAATTGTATTTTGTCTGTACTGTGTGAACTGTTCATATTTTTTCGGAACCATTGTGATACTATGAGAGCTTTGAATGATGTATTTGGTAAGGGAGCATGATTTTAAAGTACGTTTGAGGCAGATGACACTTTTGACATGAGCAGAGAATTTTTTTTAGGTTTTGAAATTATTGGAGGAAGCTACGACGATTTTGAGATCTGACTGAGGTGGTATGATGTTATTATTACAATGGCGATGCGTATTACGCTGTTGAGGTATGTTTATGATCAATAAGCTGAGAGTCGTACTTTAAGAGTTATGAAATGTGTGTAAATGCGTGAATGTATCACAATTAAGGCGAAAATTTTTTGGACAATGTTATATTCATAGAATTTTGTTTCTACACATTTGCAACGCAAATTCTTGACCTGTGAAATATTTTTATATGAGACTGTCACTGTAGCGGAAACTGCTGTCGTAAATATTTCCGTAAGAAAGTTAAGTGACCACCTGCACGTGCGTCGTCGGCACACAGCTGCGTCGCCTGGAAAAAAGCCATTAGTGCCTCTCAGAGGCACAGGTAAAAAAAAAAAAAATAGGGGAGGCTATTATCCTCGCTATTGACATTCCTTTGTAGAAAGCATCGTACATACCACACCCTCAAACTTGAAAACATGGTAACACTGTGGAGCTCTTAATTTATGATATTTACTGCAATGCCTAATGAAATGACGAGAAATATTTTTATGTCTGCACACCTGATTATGACAAGCGTCTTTCTACGAGAGTTGAGAAAATTGCTACTAACTTATGAAATGCCTCATGACTACTGAATGATGTTCTTATGCTTTACTTTGTACATATTTGCTCATTTTCTTTAATATCTAGTTTCTAGCTGCACTGCAGCATTGGTTAAAATAAAATTTAATATATGTACTAATATAATTATTTTATGCCTACAGATCCAGTCAATAAGAAATTTATGATTTACTTCCAAGAAAACGAGGGCACATAAATAGACATTTCCCTTCACAGGAATTGCATAAATAATTTCTTTACGATTTGCTAACTTATCTGCTAGTGTAAGTTCTCGTGATGCATCACTCTAGTGTTAAGATGTGACATAGGTATTAGACATGGCCATTTTAGTGTAATATTTTTTCTGCTTGAGCTTTGTCATGTATAGATATAAGTTTTATATTTTTTATATTTTTTATATTTGCTGCTGCTGTTTGCCAGGCATAGTGTTACTGAATTTGACTTTGTGTTACTTTTCTAAGCTAGTTTTTCTTGTTTCCTGCACAGTGCCTTATATTAGTTGTAATTTATGCTGCTTGCTTTGCCATTTCTATTTTTTGTCATTGATGTTTGTATTAATTGTTTTATGTGATGCTGCATTGCCTCGTCCCTTAGTTTAGCATCTGAGCTCAGTAGATTTAAGTTAGCTTAAGAGGGGGTAGACTATATAAGAAACTAACTATGATGAATTGGACGAAATGCATTAAGAAGCTATAAGAAAATGGTTTGGCCAAAAAAAAAGTAGTGTACAGTGGAGAAAAACTATTTTGAAAGAGGATGTGAACAGAATACAAAAAGCAGGCTTAGATAGTACTTTTGGGAATAATGATGAACGAAGGGAGATCTCCATGCAAAATACTGCAGTAAAACAAACCCTGTCCTTTCCTTTTGTGTCATCCCTCTATATGTTTGTGTACCCTTGTGTATTTGTGTTTTTCCTGTCTTTATGTGTTTAGCTGATGAGAGCTATGTTGTAGAATTTTTCTAATACTCTGTTATTTACTTTGTAAAGATGTTTAGACATTATTTATACGGTTTGGTTGCTCACATGTGAAGGTGATGTTTCAAACGTTCTTCTGATCTTTTATGTATGTACTTATGTCATAATTCCTGTAACACAGATGTATATGTTAGTTCAATTCTTTTGTAAAGCCCATATTACTACAAATGTTATCATTATTATTATGTTTTTAATGATGTATTTTGTATCTTTGTAATTGTATTCTTATGTTATAATATTGTAATTGACACCAGTTCATCAATTTAAGTAACTTGTAAGTTACATTTCAACACGTTTCTGTTGGTCACAGTAATGCACAATATGTGAGACGTTGGGACTGTTGTGTTTGCATGTGCGTTAATAATTCAGCAAGGGACTGGATAACAGCATTGCTGGTTCGAAGAACATTCCAAAAACTTTGTGAGTGCACAAGTGGTGGTTATGGACTTGTTATATTATCCACAAGACTCTTCAATGGTGATTGTGCACCTGCACAGTCACAACCGATGGCTGCTGGCCGTCTCTACATGGACTACAGTGGGTCTGCAGCTTTGATGACCCACCAATACCATTATTTCTACAAGGACTACAGTGGGTCTACACCTTTCCTGACTCACCAATACCACAATCCCTACCAGGACTACAGTAGGTCTACTCTGTGATGACCTATCTACCAATCTTCTTCAAAACGTCGAATGACTCTGCTGTGGGTTTGCTCTGTTGTGGCCCATTACCTGTCTGCATGTCAAGAGTCAGCACTGTCTTTCCGTTGGAAGGACAACACTACTTCTTCAAGACTGCATGGAATTCCACTACTTCTGTGTGCAATATTTTTTTACTAATGAGAATTTGTGAAAAAAAACTGTAATTACTATTGTGATGAACAATCTGGACTGTCTTTATGGACTGTGAGAAAATTTTAGCTTTTGACCAACATCATATTAATCAGTGTGTGCATTTGATATCTTTCTTACTGTAATTATGAAAAAATTTTTCAAATCTGTATTGGCCACTGGCCAAAAAAATTTGTAAAATTTTTTGTGGGGCGCATGGGGGCTATGTAAGTAGGCTGTTTATGTTTTCTTTATGTAAGTAGGCTGTTTAGGTTCTTATATTGGTAACGCCGCCGCCACGTAGCTCATGATGAACGAAGGTAGATCTTCATGAAAATTCCTGCAGTAAAACAAACCCTGTCCTTTCCTTTTGTGTTATCCCTCTATGTGTTTGTGTACCCTTGTGTATTTATGTTCTTCCTGTCTTTATATGTTTAGCTAATAAGATTTATGTTGTTAAGCTATATTCACTGTGATGAGGAATACTGTTATCCTCAAATATAATTGGCATTAATAATATGTTATTTACCTTGTAAATATGCTTAGACATTATTTATTCTGTTTTATTTTAATGCTCATGTGTAAAGTTGATGTATCAAAAGTTACTCTGATCTTTTATGTATGAACTTATGTTATAGTTCCTGTAACACTGATGTATATGTTTATTTCTTTTCTGTTGTAAAGCCTGTACTACAAATGTTATCTGTATTGTTATGTTTTTAATTATGTATTTTGTACCTTTGTAATTGTATTCTCATGTTATAATATTGTAACTGACACCAGTTTATCACATTAAGTAACTTGTAAGCATTCATTTCACTGCACACGTTTCTGTTGGTCATAGTATATGGACAATTTGTGAGAAGTAGGGACTGTTAGTGTTTGCTCGTGTGTTAATAATTCAGCAAGGGACTGGATAACAGCATTGCTGGTTCTAAGGACACTTCCAAAAAACTTTGTGAGTGCACAAGTGGTGGTTTATGGACTTGCTATCTTCTCTGCAAGACTCTTCGATGGTGATTGTGCACCTGCACAGTCGCAGCCAATGGCTGCTGGCCATCTCTACAAGGACTACAGTGGGTCTACACCTTTGATGACTCACCAATACCATTATTTCTACAAGGACTACATCTTTGCTGACTCACCAATACCATTATTTCTACAAGGACTACAGTGGGTCTACACCTTTGCTGACTCACCAATACCATACTCTCTACCAGGACTACAGTGGGTCTGCTCTGTGATGACCTACCTACCAATCTTCTTCAAAACGTCGACTGACTCTGCTGTGGGTTCGCTCTGTTGTGGCCCATTACCTGTCAGCATGTCAAAGGTGCACTGTCTTACCGTTGGAAGGACAACACTACTTCTTCAAGACTGCATGGAAATCCACTACTTCTGGGTGCAATTTTTTTTACTAATGAGACTTTGTGAAAACAAAACTGTAATTACTATTATGATGAATGATCAGGACTATCTTTATGCACAGTGAGAAAATTTTAGCTTTTGACCAACATTGTATAAATAAGTGTGTGCATTTGATTTCTTTGTTATTGTAATTATGAAAAATTTTATCAAATCATTATTGGCCACTGTCCAAAAAAATTTGTAAAATTTTTTGTGGGGAGCATGGGGGCTATGTAAGTAGGCTGTTTAGATTTTTATATTGGTAATGCCACGTAGCGCTCTGTATGAAAATCACTGGCTGTGCTGTGTGCAGTATGTGGCTAGTTTGCATTGTTGTCTGCCATTGTAGTGTTGGGCAGCGGCAGCTGGATGTGAACAGCGCGTAGCGTTGCGCAGTTAGAGGTGAGCCGCCAGCAGTGGTGGATGTGAGGAGAGAGATGGCGGAGTTTTGAAATTACATATATTATGACTTTTGATGATATTAAGGTAAATACAGTGTTTGTTCTCTATTAAAAACTTTCATTTGCTAACTATCCCTATTATTAGTTAGTGCCTTCAGTAGTTTGAATCTTTTATTTAGCTGGCAGTAGTGGCGCTCTCTGTATTGCAGTAGCTCGAGTAACGAAGATTTTTGGTGAGATAAGTGATTTGGGAAAGGTACAGGTTAATGTTAGTCAGGGCCATTCCTTTGTAGGGATTTCTGAAAGTCAGATTGCGTTGCGCTAAAAAATATTGTGTGTCAGTTTAAGCACAGTCTTGTATAAATTTGTTCTAAGGGGACGTTTCATATGTCGACCCTTAGCCTAGGATACCTCACTGGAATCTTCTGATTTTTTTCTTGTAGTTGTGTAATTAGTGTAGATTTTGTTTACTGCTATTGCGTAATTGTAGAGAGAATCTCCTTTGTAGTTGCAGTCTTTCATTGTTGTACTGTAAAACAGTTGTGGCATGCATGTAGATTTGCACCAAGGATTTCGCAGCTGCAATTAACTAGATATTATTTTCAGTGCTATATTAATGTGTTCTCTTATTTTTGCTCTTCAAATTGTGTTTTTCTGTGTTATCGTGTGAAATATTGTCACAATAATGGCGTGTGAAAAACGTAACACTAGGCTCCAAAGTAAACTGAGAAATAATAGTGACGACGAGCGTAGCTTATCAGCACCACTGTATAGTGAATTAACAGACGTTCCAAGTAGTAATTTGGTAATTGTGCATAGGGAAATGGAGCGGGCGGCAAATAATGGTGTAGACAGTGAAACAGGTTGTGAACAGGGAAGCATTATCGATCGATCGGTCGGCAACAGCTCGCCTCAGGAATCCGAAATGACAGGACACAATTTTACAAATACTGTAGATTCAGGTTTTGCGTCCTCACCGTTTTCTCAAATAAGTCAAGACACATTTTCAGCTTGTCAAAATGTGAATGTTGCCGGTGCAAATGCACTGCCGGAAACAGTAGAGGAACAGATTCCAGACACTAATGCATTGTTATTACAACTAATGCAACAAATGGAACAAAATCAGAGACAAACACAGCAACAGTTAGACACAATGGGACAAAATCTTCAAAAGTTAGACACAACGGAACAGAATCTTCAAAAGTTAGACACAATGGAACAAAATCAGAGACAAACACAGCAAAAGCTGCAAAAGTTAGACACCACACTTGAACAAACACGTGAAGATTTAACTACTGAGTTACATAACACTGAATCGAAATGTCAAAAAGTCTGTAATGACGTAAAAACACAAATTTGTGAGCATTTTCAGCCTATTTTTTCGCGGCATGAAAATGCATTACAGAATCACGAAGCAGCCATAAAAGAACTGCAAACCATTGTTCATGAAAATCATGAGACCTTGCAAGCTAAAATGGACTCAGTTGCATCTACCGATTCGATTTCGCAACTTGCAAAATCTCAGGAAAACGTAAAGGACACAGTAGAAAGACACACTGGGGAAATGTGTTCACTATCGGAGAAAGTAGCCGAACTTTCGGATCAGGTCACTAACTTATCTACAAAGGTAGATGATGATCTGAATGACACAAGACCTGTAGCCATCACTGACACAGAAGAGTGCGAACAAATTAGGAAATTCAAACAAAATCAGAATCAAATTAATACGCAACACCAAAGAGAAATCCGGGAAGTACAAGATCAGCTGACACAGGTAATACAAGAATTACGTATTTCAGAGGCCACTCGCGCTCCAATACGGGAAGAGGGACATAGAAATACGGAACAGCCACAAAATAATAACACAGGGCATTTCGGAAGTTATGAAAGAAATTGGCAATGTGCACCGAATTTTGAGATGGAACCGCCGACACGACGTAACAATGACCGATATGCTACTCGCCGACACGATGATTTTGACTATAAGCTGTTCATTACTACACGTAAATTCAAAACGTTTAAGAATTCTGCCAACGACATTCATCCACAAGCGTGGCTCCATCAATTCTCTCATTGTTTTCCTCCCAACTGGTCATTGGAGCACAGATTAGAATTTATGTGTGGCCACTTGGAGAATGAACCAGCTGTAAGAATGCGATCGGTCATTCACGATTGTCACAGTGATGGAGAAAACTAAACGGTAAAGCAAATGCAAAGAAATTATGTATTGGTCAGAAAGTTCTCATTAAAGCTCATTCATTGTCACATAAGAAGAAACACTTGAGTCACAAATTCTTTCTAGTTTACAATGGACCTTACAGAATCCGACGTATACCACATGGTAATTGCGTTGAAGCTGAAACTCTGCGTACTAGGAAGAGTAAAGGTTTACACCACATTTCACATGTAAAACCATTTATTGACAGATAATCTGCTTTTTAACTTAGTCTTTGCAATTTTCACTTCACGCTACTTGTACAATTTGTCACACTGAGAAACTGTTAACATGCAACAATGTTTGAAGTTAAATATCCAGTCAAGAACCAAGAGAACTTATTCAAACAGAAATTACGAATGCATTGTTATTGCGAACAGATGACACAGTGTTATTGTGTGTGTGCATTCTTGCTTGTTAGTTGCACGATTATGTAACGACTATAAGACTCACATACTTGGAACATATACCGGCACTGCTAATGAAATTTTCATGCAACATTTTGGTTTGCTTGAGAGTGGATTCTGGATTTAAGGTACTTTCAGTGAGATACCAGATGAGACAGTGGTTAGTTTATGTGACAGCTACACTATTTTATCACGACGTTACTAATGAGTGACAATTTACAATGTTGCTTTTGCGGTGTATCTGTTTTATATCTGCACAGTTTTTCTGAATTCTTCTGGAAAGTAAAACATGTTTTAGTAGTAACTTTTGTGGTATAGCTACAAGGAGACAGCCTTTTCCATAGCACAACAATACGTTACAGCACAGTACTTTCTTCATCACGGCAATAAGCGTAATAAGTATGATATCTATACGCAAAGCATTTCACTTTGTTTATCATGAGGTCAGTACATTGACTTCTGCAGAACTTAGCTTTTGGAGGACGATAACTACGACACTTCCACAGAGATTATCTTACAGTAAGACGCACATTTAGCGCTACAGGACATGTATTTGAGTGATTAATTTTGTACTAAAAACATTTATTTTCAAAGATATTTGAAATAAAATGATACAAAGGTTTTCCGTAATACATTTCATTCCATTCTCGTAATCTGTAACACCTGAGGGTATAATTACAATAATCCTCAGGGGGGTACACGCCTACTTTGTGTACCATGTGTGTGGCAAGCACAAGGAGCCCTAGCTAATATGGTATTTGCTTATACAACTTTACACATCGGTACCATATTTCTCTAATACATAAATTACACAGCTATCTGATCATTTAACTGAGAGAGACAAACTTTTTTATTATGTCAGTGACACATGTTTACATAATTACACTGTTGGATTACTTCACACTTACGAAATTGTATTTTGTCTGTACTGTGTGAACTGTTCATATTTTTTCGGAACCATTGTGATACTATGAGAGCTTTGAATGATGTATTTGGTATGAGATCATGATTTTTAAAGTACGTTTGAGGTAGATGACACTATTTAAATGAGCAGAGAATTCTTTTTAGGTTTTGAAATTATTGGAGGAAGCTACGACGATTTTGAGATTTGACTGAGGTGTTATGATGTTATTATTACGACGACGTTGTGTATTATGCTGTTGAGATATGTTTATGATCAATAAGCTGAGAGTCGTACTTTAAGAGTTATGAAATGTGTATAAATGCGTGAATGTATCACAATTAAGGCGAACAATTTTTGGACAATGTTATATTCATAGGATTTTGTTTCTACACATTTGCAATGCAAATTCTTGACCTGTGAAATATTTTTATATGAGACTGTCACTGTAGCGGAAACTGCTGTCGTAAATATTTCCGTAAGAAAGTTAAGTGACCACCTGCACATAATGTGTCGTGGGCACCCAGGTGTGTCAGACGCCTGGAGAACAAGCCATTAGTTTGAGTGCCTCATCAGAAGCACAGTTAAAAAAAAAAGAAAGGGGAGGCCATTGTCCACGCTACTGACATTTCCTTGTTGAAAGCATACTGTGGAGCTCGTAATTTATGATATTTACTGAGATGCCTAATGAAACGATGAGAAACATTTCACGGCTATTGTCTTGCTAGTTGAGAAAAATGCCATATGGCTTGCTTTATGTATTTATTTACACATTTTGTTTAATATCAAGTTTCTAGCTGCACTGCAGCATTGGTTAAAATAAAATTTAATATATGTACTAATATAGTTATTTTATGCCTACAGATCCAGTCAATAAGAAATTTATGATTTACTTCCAAGAAAACGAGGGCACATAAATAGACATTTCCCTTCACAGGAATTGCATAAATAATTTCTTTACAATTTGCTAACTTATCTGCTAGTGTAAGTTCTCGTGATGCATCACTCTAGTGTTAAGATGTGACATAGGTATTAGACATGGCCATTTTAGTGTAATATTTTTTCTGCTTGAGCTTTGTCATGTATAGATATAAGTTTTATATTTTTTATATTTTTTATATTTGCTGCTGCTGTTTGCCAGGCATAGTGTTACTGAATTTGACTTTGTGTTACTTTTCTAAGCTAGTTTTTCTTGTTTCCTGCACAGTGCCTTATATTAGTTGTAATTTATGCTGCTTGCTTTGCCATTTCTATTTTTTGTCATTGATGTTGGTATTAATTGTTTATGTGATGCTGCATTGCCTCGTCCCTTAGTTTAGCATCTGAGCTCAGTAGATTTAAGTTAGCTTAGGAGGGTTAGACTATATAAGAAACTGACTATGGAGAATAGGTCAAGAATGCATTGCGAAGTTATATGAAAAAGACTTGGGCCAAAATAAGTGTTGTACAATGAGAAATAATTATTTTGAAAGAAATATGAGTAGAATACAGGAAGGAGGTATAGATAGGACTTTTTGGGAATAATGATGAATGAAGGGAGATCTCCAAGAAGCAAAGAAAGTTTTGTTTGCAAAATACTGCAATGAAACAAACCTTGTCCTTTCCTTTTGTGTTATCCCACTATGTGTTTGTGTACCCTTGTGTATTTGTTTTCTTCCCGTCTCTGTGTAGTTTCATAGAATTTTTTCTTCTTCTGATACTGAGCTACATTCACTATGATGAGGAATACTGTTATCCTCGAATATAATTGGCATTAATACTATGTTATTTACTTTGTAAAGATGTTTAGACATTATTTATTCTGTTTTGTTTTAATGCTCATGTGTGAAGTTGATGTTTCAAACGTTCTTCTGATCTTTTATGTATGTACTCATGTCATAATTCCTGTAACACTGATGTATATGTTATTTCGATTCTTTTGTAAAGCCTGTATTACTACAAACGTTATCTGTATTGTTATGATCTTTAATGATGTATTTTGTACCTTTGTTATTGTATTTTTATGTTATAAAATTGTAATTGACACCAGTTCATCTAATTAAGTAACTTGTACGTTACATTTCACTGCACACGTTTCTGTTGGTCATAGTATATGGACAATATGTGAAAAGTAGGGACTGTTAGTGTTTGCACGTGTGTTAATAATTCAGCAAGGGACTGGATAACAGCATTGCTGTCATAAACGTCCCCTTAGACCAATTTATACACGACTGTGCTGATAAACCTCTTACACTATTTGCTTTTCAAACAGCTGAGCAAAGCTGAACGTACTCAAACATTCACTAAAGTGACACACAACATTTTTAGCGCAACGCAATCTGACTATCAAAGATCCCTGCAAAAGAATGGCCCTGAGAACATTAACCTATACCTTTCACAAATCACTTACCTCACAAAAAATCTCCGTTACTCGAACTACTGCAATACGGCGAGCGGCACTACTGCCAGACTAAAGAAAAGAGTCAAACTACTGAAGGCACTAACTACTGATAGGGATAGTTAGCAAATGAAAGATTTTAATAGAGAACAAACACTGTATTTACCTTAATATCATCAAAAGTCATAATATATGTAATTTCAAAACTCCGCCATCTCTCTCCTCACATCCACCACTGCTGGCGGCTCACCTCTAACTGTGCAATGCTACGCGCTGTTCACATCCAGCTGCCGCTGCCTAACACTACAATGGCAGACAACAATGCAAACTTGCCACATACTGCACACAGCACAGCCAGTGATTTTCATACAGAGCGCTACGTGGCATTACCAACATAAAAATCTAAACAGCCTACTTAATATAAAAATCTAAACAGCCTACTTACATAGCCCCCATGCTCCCCACAAAAAATTTTACAAATTTTTTTGGCCAGTGGCCAATAATGATTTGATAAAATTTTTCATAATTACAATAACAAAGAAATCAAATGCACACACTTATTTATACAATGTTGGTCAAAAGCTAAAATTTTCTCACAGTCCATAAAGACAGTCCAGATTGTTCATCACAGTAGAATTTCAGTGGTTTTCTTTTCAAAGTCTGAGCAGTAAAAGACAATGCACACGGAAGTAGTGGATTACCATGCAGTCTTGAAGAAGTAGTGTTGTCCTTCCAACGGAAAGACAGTGCTGACTCTTGACATGCTGACAGGTAATGGGCCACAACAGAGCAAACCCACAGCAGAGTCAGTCGAAGTTGATGAATATTGGTAGGTAGGTCATCACAGAGTAGATCCACTGTAGTCCTGGTAGAGATTGTGGTATTGGTGGGCCACCAGAGGTGCAGACCCACTGCAGTCCTTGTAGAAATAATGGTATCTGTTTTCAAGATTCCAAACTTACTCATTCCTTTCTCAGAGTTCTCCTATCTTAAAATATTCATACAGCACGCATACTACAGTAAGAGATCCTCATTTATACTGACAGATATAGAATAGTAATAGATATATAGTAGCACTGAAAGCAGAAAATCGGAAACAAGGCTACTAACAGCTGGGGACCTGGGTTTGCCAGTCCCATAATACACACAGATCGGATATTCCCCTGAGTTCTGCATTAATTCAACACAGATCTTGCTTCTCTCAGGAGCGACTCTTTTCAATTTACACAAAAAATCCATAAACAGCATTTCACTCGTTCACAAAGAAACCTTTTATCTTCACATTTGAACCAACCTAAATCCTAATTGCACAAGGAAAGAAAAAAACTACAAATATCACTTCAATTAATTACATAGAAACCTCTTTATCATTATTTTTACCAACATATTATTCAAAATGCATTTATCACAAATATAAACTAATCAATTCTTTCTCCTCACCGTCCTCTCTACTTCTCACTGTCCTTTCTACTCATTTGCCATGTCGCTCATTTGTTCCGATTGGTCGCCTTCTGCGCTGATCTTTTGTCATTGCCGGTTTTGTTCATTTCGATTTGCTGGATTATGTCTAGGGTTAGCCGGCCGAATTTCAACATCATGAGGTGCTCCGCCTATTCCTACCGTATTCATCGTAGTATCGTTTCTGGTTGCTGTACCTGTAGCGTTCACGATCTTGTCCACGTCCTCGATCATTTCCATTGTTCCACCTGTGTTCGCGACTGTTACCCCAGTTTCTGTACGTCCGGTCCCGATTATTGTTCCGTTCGCGTCGCGACGACCAGTCACGGCGTTGATTAGTAATACGGCCACGACTGCGATCGCGCTGCTGTGCCCCATAATAACTTTGTGCCTGATTAGGCGGGCATTCTCCTGTATTGTATTCCAACTCTTGGAGAAGTGTCTGAAACGTTTCCACGTCCTCTTTGCATCGTCCCGCAAGAATAACGTGGTGCAAGTGCATCGGCAATTTGGTGATGCATATCCTAATTAGTTCCGCAGGCCCGTATGGATCGTATAAAAATTGATTTCCTGCAGCATGTGGTCGAATAGGCGTGCTGGGCTGCCGAAACCAGACTGGTTCAAATTTGGCAGCATAATTATGCCATGCTTGACCCTATCTTGTGCCAATTCCGACCAATAGGCGGACAGAAAGGCTTGTCGAAACTCCCGAGTGGAGTTGCAGTGACGCGCTGCCGACCTCATGCGAATCGCCGGTTCGCCTTCCAAATAGCCACACATATATTCTATCTTATGTGAACTTGCCCAGTCGGGGGGAAGACAAAACTCAAATTGCTCGAGCCATGCTCGTGGATGTATTCCTTTTTGCGAATTTCGAAATATCTCAAACTTTCTCACCGTAAGGAAATGTCTGAAATCAAATCCCCGCATTTCCTCCCGGCAAGGCCCTTGAATGTTTCTATTTTTCTCATGTCTGCCCCTCAAAATACATTCTTCCCTGTCGTCAAAATCTCCCTCGTGGCCGGAGTCCCTCTCTGCACTGTTCGTACGGCTATTTTTAGTGCTATTGGCGAGTTCGGAATCACATGCCATGCGGCTTTCCAGATGCGCCACGCGTTCTTGTAATTCGCCTGTTACAGCTTTGAGTCGCCTGTTCACTTCGAACTGTCCCTTCTGAAATTTAAGAAGCGAACGCACTTCTTCAGTCTCTGCGACCGCTACCGGTGTAGTACAGTTATCGCTCTCCATCACCTTCATCGTGACTACGATGTCCGCTAATGCCGCAATCTTATCGTGTATTTGTCTGTTGTCCTCCGCCCCAGTCTGCTTTAGCTGTTCTACTTGCTGTTCGAGTGCGTGAATCGCTTAACTGTTATCCGCTACTGTGCTGCTAATGGACGCGGGACAATGCGTTTCCCCCTCCTGGACCCTGGAAAGTACCTGCTGGTGTTCTCTTTGGCATTCTTTTCTCAGCGCTTGGAATTCCTAAGTAGCTGTTCTTCGCTCTCTTTCGATTCCGCATCGCGACTCCGCTTGCCCTGTTCTAAAGCTTGCAGACGATCATCGATTTGTTCAAATGTACAGCCTAATTCTTTCTTTCATAATATCCCTTTTTATTTCACTTGCTAGATTGTTTATTCTTTGTGAGATATCATCGGACACTCTCTGCATCGACTTGTCGACTTTATTTGTCTGCTGGATTAGTTTTTCGTCTATTTGTTCGCCTAGCTCGCGGATCGATTTTTCAGATTTCTGCGTCATTTGTTCGCCTAGCTCGCGGATCGATTTTTCAGATTTCTGCGTCATTTGTTCGCGTAGCTCGCGGATCGATTTTCAGATTTCTGCGTCATTTGTTCGCCTAGCTCGCGGATCGATTTTTCAGATTTCTCTGTCGTTTATTCGCCTAGCTCTCGGATCGATTTTTCAGATTTCTGCATCATTTGTTCGCATAGCTCTCGAATCGATTTTTCAGATGATTCTATTTGTTCTCGGAACGATTTTTCTGATTTCTCTGCGTTTTCTTTATTTTGTTGCAATAAGGCTTTCATGAGTTCTGCCAAATCAATTTGGTTAGTAGGAGGCAATTTAATATCTGGCTCTGCTGTGAGCCCGTTCGTCCTGTTTTGCATTTCGTCTGAAGTATTTCCCATTGCATTTTCGGAACCGATCGATGCGTTAATATTCGAAATCAAATTACCCCCTTGGTCCATGTTGCTTAAGTTGTTGGACCGCCTACTTTTAGCTTGGTTACGTGTCTGCATTAGTTCAATTTATACCCGGTACGAGACACACTAATCAAAATAAACGCATCCCTTAAAAATTACGACAGTCACACGAAAGGTACCCAACATAGTACGCACTTTTTCACACGCAAAACAAATTTATATCTTTGATCGAAGTCAGTACAATTTACAAGCGAGAAAAAAACACATACATATAAAACAAACAAATATAGAAAACAAAACAAGACAAACAACACAACGCCGCTCAACAACGCCGTGAATCTTTTGAAAGTCTGCTCAGAAACAATGCAAAAGTTGTTTGAGCGCTGTAGGGACAAAAAAAAATTAAGATTATACAACTCTCGCAATCTAACGTTTCAGAGATTCCAGAGTCTAGCTGAATCACAGAACAGGGTCGCCATGTGTAATGTTGTTGCTTTAATTTGCTATGAAAGCGATGCTGCTATTCACGACCATAAAAGTGGGTTAAAAGCTGTGAGCTGTCTGGGGAAGTTAACCTTGCATTACTGAGCAACTGTTTCACCAGATCTCCAGTCTAGCTTACCAAATTCCCAACCAGACTAACATTAATTATAATCTTTTAATAGTCATACGACAACCGGTGATATGTACACTCCTGGAAATGGAAAAAAGAACACATTGACACCGGTGTGTCAGACCCACCATACTTGCTCCGGACACTGCGAGAGGGCTGTACAAGCAATGATCACACGCACGGCACAGCGGACACACCAGGAACCGCGGTGTTGGCCGTCGAATGGCGCTAGCTGCGCAGCATTTGTGCACCGCCGCCGTCAGTGTCAGCCAGTTTGCCGTGGCATACGGAGCTCCATCGCAGTCTTTAACACTGGTAGCATGCCGCGACAGCGTGGACGTGAACCGTATGTGCAGTTGACGGACTTTGAGCGAGGGCGTATAGTGGGCATGCGGGAGGCCGGGTGGACGTACCGCCGAATTGCTCAACACGTGGGGCGTGAGGTCTCCACAGTACATCGATGTTGTCGCCAGTGGTCGGCGGAAGGTGCACGTGCCCGTCGACCTGGGACCGGACCGCAGCGACGCACGGATGCACGCCAAGACCGTAGGATCCTACGCAGTGCCGTAGGGGATCGCACCGCCACTTCCCAGCAAATTAGGGACACTATTGCTCCTGGGGTATCGGCGAGGACCATTCGCAACCGTCTCCATGAAGCTGGGCTACGGTCCCGCACACCGTTAGGCCGTCTTCCGCTCACGCCCCAACATCGTGCAGCCCGCCTCCAGTGGTGTCGCGACAGGCGTGAATGGAGGGACGAATGGAGACGTGTCGTGTTCAGCGATGAGAGTCGCTTCTGCCTTGGTGCCAATGGTGGTCGTATGCGTGTTTGGCGCCGTGCAGGTGAGTGCCACAATCAGGACTGCATACGACCGAGGCACACAGGGCCAACACCCGGCATCATGGTGTGGGGAGCGATCTCCTACACTGGCCGTACACCACTGGTGATCGTCGAGGGGACACTGAATAGTGCACGGTACATCCAAACCGTCATCGAACCCATCGTTCTACCATTCCTAGACCGGCAAGGGAACTTGCTGTTCCAACAGGACAATGCACGTCCGCATGTATCCCGTGCCACCCAACGTGCTCTAGAAGGTGTAAGTCAACTACCCTGGCCAGCAAGATCTCCGGATCTGTCCCCCATTGAGCATGTTTGGGACTGGATGAAGCGTCGTCTCACGCGGTCTGTACGTCCAGCACGAACGCTGGTCCAACTGAGGCGCCAGGTGGAAATGGCATGGCAAGCCGTTCCACAGGACTACATCCAGCATCTCTACGATCGTCTCCATGGGAGAATAGCAGCCTGCATTGCTGCGAAAGGTGGATATACACTGTACTAGTGCCGACATTGTGCATGCTCTGTTGCCTGTGTCTATGTGCCTGTGGTTCTGTCAGTGTGATCATGTGATGTATCTGACCCAAGGAATGTGTCAATAAAGTTTCCCCTTCCTGGGACAATGAATTCACGGTGTTCTTATTTCAATTTCCAGGAGTGTATATAAAAAAGAGAATTTAAATAAAAAAATAAATCAGTTTATATTTGGAAATTTATTTTAACATTGATCATTGAAATTTCAGCATATTAAACTCGATTCATAACTAAGCTGGTGCCTTATTTAGGATTGTGAAAATGTGAGATTGTAATCTTACGGAACACATCAAATATGGAGCCAAGATTGGGAGACTGCATACAACACTGCATTCATAAAATAACACACGAAGAACGTTGAAACATATGCAACAGGAAATTAACCACAACCAACCGATTCAATTTTCACCCAAAGAAGTTACGTTCGTAGCGCAATCCTGTCCGTCATGTAATTACCACACACTGGTATACTAAATTCATACTAACTCTCTGTGAAATCTTCCCGAAAAGAATAGCTGAGGGCTACTTTGATGATTACACCACATGCTTCACGTGGTCAACTTGGTTTACACAAAGAGTGTAACTCCAAATTAATTTTTGATAATTAAAATAAATTAGATCGAAAAGCAATTTACAAAAGAAAAACCTCGAACTGGTTACTATCGTCTTACTATTAACCTGATGGGTCAAACAATTGTATAAGCACGTGGTACTGGTCTCACAAAGTACACCCCACGTGGGTTGAACATAAAGAAAAGTTGCTGTATTGAAAAATATTGTCAAGACGAGACGTTATAATCTCACGCACATTCGCATTGAAGATTGATGATGCTAGTTAGAGTTACTGATCAACACGTGGTTCCACTTTACTCACAAAGTAGTGACAAAGCAACTACCGGAATATATTCTGAACTTCACACTCGAATTACACTGCGTTGCAATTTAAGATAACATTAGATATTTTAGAGCTAAACCTGAAATAAAGGTGATTAAATTTTCAGTTAGGCTGATCTTAAGAAATCCATTGTCCTACGGACTTAGCAGACACGCGCTTAGCCAGAGATCTTACTACTTCAGACGCTCGCCGCGGACAGACTGCTTGGTCCCTTCCTGAGGGTGGCTCACAAATACAAACGGAAGTGGCCAGAGGGGCAGCTTCCTATACCAACATGACAAGGGACGGACAGGACCATACTAAGGATAGAAACCTCCTTGCTTTTAGAAAGCGTAGCTACCTGTTTCGACGTTGGTCCTACTGTTCTCTAGCAGACAGGCTTGTCTGCTACCCTCAAGCATGCAACTAGAAATACATTTGCTCATTCATCCTCTCACACAGAAGGGAAGGGGGATGACAGTATCTTATCATATACAGTATATAAAAGAAATCGGATGTAGGTTCCGTATGAGACTGTGTGGCATGAATTACATATAAACTGTGTTTTAAAGGGTAGTAGTGTGACAGATCGTTCTTGTTTATGTGTAAAAGTAACACGTTCCACTACTCAGTCTCCTCCCAGATAGTCAGAAACGCCACAGTAAATTTAGAAGAGGAATTTATGCCGTAAATGACAACAGATTTAAGAAATTAACATGAAAGGAATCCAACAGAGACCTTTCAAGTTTTACAGAACATTTACGCGATCACCTCCAATACTGCCAGACCAACTTCTATATCTACATACTACAGCTTTCCTTTTGCTGCCTTGTATTGCCACAACAGAGTGGTTGACAAGTGACTCGATAGAAGCCTTGGACCCGCTTATAGTGATTTTACGTAAGACCAGAATTTTCTCTGGTTCTCGGGAAGATCATTCTCTAACGTGTGACACCGGAGGTTGTACGCTTCTCCCATCTATGTTTTTACAAACGCTCGAATTTCTACTAACGTTTGAGTGTCGACATTTCCGCGTCCTTTTTTGAACCGAGATGCAACATTCTCTGCTTCTTAGAATTTTCCGAATCTTGTTATTAAACCGCGGGGTTCTTTCCTGTCTTTAAGACACTTACTCGGCGCTAACTTCTCCAGGGCACGAATTAGCTGTCAGTTTAAACTTTGCCCATAACTCACCTATGACCATCATTTTTAACTACTCATTGTCTAACCAGGATGCTAACAACTGCTTATCTGCTCTTTCCAGTACAAAAACTCTCCTAGCCTCATCGATGGATTTATTAACTTTCGTAACCATCTTCGCTATGATGACATCATTATCACTAATCCTTTCTCTATACCGGCACTGTCGATAAAGTCAGAGCTATTTGTAGCTACAGGATCTAAAATATGTCCATTGTGTGTGGTTTGTCCAACTAGATGCTCAAGAAACATTTCGGAAAATGTGTTCAGAACTACTTCAGAAGACCAGCTACAATGACTAAATTCTGTATGATCGATGTAATTTCATGGTACTAAAAGTAGATTTTCTTGAAATGATTCTGTAACTGTTACGGCGGAAGCAGGAGACCAGTATAAAGATCCGATGATTTAAACTGAGTTCACCTATGGCGTTACCTCGTCTCCAGATAACTTCGCAGTCAAACTCAGTTTCGACGTCGATAGAAACTATATTTTTGTCCACTGCAACGAACACTCCCCCCTCCTATGGCTTCTCACCTCACTTTTCTATACGAAATGTGTTTCAAAAACACTTTTACAAACTTTGAGGACAGGTTCCTCACACCAAAATGAAAAAAATGTTCGCATAAACCTACGACCGAAAATCCTTCTTATTCGAGTTATTAGGATCTAACATGTACCCTTCTCGATAATGATGGCGGGAACTAACCATAGGTACATACAAGTGATTTATTTAACGCAACGGATTTTATAATGCAATATGACGGGTGCTCTGACGCTTATATGCACCCCCAGTAAGAGCTCGCTAATCTTATTTATATTAATCTAGCAAATTGCCTATGGTCTGCCTCTCCGTTTTCTAGAACTATCTCGCACATAATGAGATTTTCACTCTGCAGCGGAGTGTGCGCTGATATGAAACTTCCTGGCAGATTAAAACTGTGTGCCCGACCGAGACTCGAACTCGGGACCTTTGCCTTTCGCGGGCAAGTGCTCTACCATCTGAGCAAAGGTCCCGAGTTCGAGTCTCGGTCGGGCACACAGTTTTAATCTGCCAGGAAGTTTCCTATCAGCGCACACTCCGCTGCAGAGTGAAAATCTCATTCTGGAAACATCCCCCAGGTTGTGGCTAAGCCATGTCACCGCAGTATCCTTTCTTTCAGGAGTGCTAGTTCTGCAAGGTTCGCAGGAGAGCTTCTGTAAAGTTTGGAAGGTAGGAGACGAGATACTGGCAGAAGTAAAGCTGTGAGTACCGGGAGTGAGTCGTGCTTCGGTAGCTCAGATGGTAGAGCACTTGCCCGCGAAAGGCAAAGGTCCCGAGTTCGAGTCTCGGTCGGGCACACAGTTTTAATCTGCCAGGAAGTTTCATATCAGCGCACACTCCGCTGCAGAGTGAAAATCTCATTCTGGAAACATCCCCCAGGCTGTGGCTAAGCCATGTCTCCGCAGTATCCTTTCTTTCAGGAGTGCTAGTTCTGCAAGGTTCGCAGGAGAGCTTCTGTAAAGTTTGGAAGGTAGGAGACGAGATACTGGCAGAAGTAAAGCTGTGAGTACCGGGCGTGAGTCGTGCTTCGGTAGCTCAGATGGTAGAGCACTTGCCCGCGAAAGGCAAAGGTCCCGAGTTCGAGTCTCGGTCGGGCACACAGTTTTAATCTGCCAGGAAGTTTCGTATCAGCGCACACTCCGCTGCAGAGTGAAAATCTCATTCTGGAAACATCCCCCAGGCTGTGGCTAAGCCATGTCTCCGCAGTATCCTTTCTTTCAGGAGTGCTAGTTCTGCAAGGTTCGCAGTAGAGCTTCTGTAAAGTTTGGAAGGTAGGAGACGAGATACTGGCAGAAGTAAAGCTGCGAGTACCGGGCGTGAGTCGTGCTTCGGTAGCTCAGATGGTAGAGCACTTGCCCGCGAAAGGCAAAGGTCCCGAGTTCGAGTCTCGGTCGGGCACACAGTTTTAATCTGCCAGGAAGTTTCGTATCAGCGCACACTCCGCTGCAGAGTGAAAATCTCATTCTGGAAACATCCCCCAGGCTGTGGCTAAGCCATGTCTCCGCAGTATCCTTTCTTTCAGGAGTGCTAGTTCTGCAAGGTTCGCAGGAGAGCTTCTGTAAAGTTTGGAAGGTAGGAGATGAGATACTGGCAGAAGTAAAGCTGTGAGTACCGGGAGTGAGTCGTGCTTCGGTAGCTCAGATGGTAGAGCACTTGCCCGCGAAAGGCAAAGGTCCCGAGTTCGAGTCTCGGTCGGGCACACAGCTTTAATCTGCCAGGAAGTTTCATATCAGCGCACACTCCGCTGCAGAGTGAAAATCTCATTCTGGAAACATCCCCCAGGCTGTGGCTAAGCCATGTCTCCGCAGTATCCTTTCTTTCAGGAGTGCTAGTTCTGCAAGGTTCGCAGGAGAGCTTCTGTAAAGTTTGGAAGGTAGGAGACGAGATACTGGCAGAAGTAAAGCTGTGAGTACCGGGCGTGAGTCGTGCTTCGGTAGCTCAGATGGTAGAGCACTTGCCCGCGAAAGGCAAAGGTCCCGAGTTCGAGTCTCGGTCGGGCACACAGTTTTAATCTGCCAGGAAGTTTCATATCAGCGCACACTCCGCTGCAGAGTGAAAATCTCATTCTGGAAACATCCTCCAGGCTGTGGCTAAGCCATGTCTCCGCAGTATCCTTTCTTTCAGGAGTACTAGTTCTGCAAGGTTCGCAGGAGAGCTTCTGTAAAGTTTGGAAGGTAGGAGACGAGATACTGGCAGAAGTAAAGCTGTGAGTACCGGGCGTGAGTCGTGCTTCGGTAGCTCAGATGGTAGAGCACTTGCCCGCGAAAGGCAAAGGTCCCGAGTTCGAGTCTCGGTCGGGCACACAGTTTTAATCTGCCAGGAAGTTTCGTATCAGCGCACACTCCGCTGCAGAGTGAAAATCTCATTCTGGAAACATCCCCCAGGCTGTGGCTAAGCCATGTCTCCGCAGTATCCTTTCTTTCAGGAGTGCTAGTTCTGCAAGGTTCGCAGGAGAGCTTCTGTAAAGTTTGGAAGGTAGGAGACGAGATACTGGCAAAAGTAAAGCTGTGAGTACCGGGAGTGAGTCGTGCTTCGGTAGCTCAGATGGTAGAGCACTTGCCCGCGAAAGGCAAAGGTCCCGAGTTCGAGTCTCGGTCGGGCACACAGTTTTAATCTGCCAGGAAGTTTCATATCAGCGCACACTCCGCTGCAGAGTGAAAATCTCATTCTGGAAACATCCCCCAGGCTGTGGCTAAGCCATGTCTCCGCAGTATCCTTTCTTTCAGGAGTGCTAGTTCTGCAAGGTTCGCAGGAGAGCTTCTGTAAAGTTTGGAAGGTAGGAGACGAGATACTGGCAGAAGTAAAGCTGTGAGTACCGGGCGTGAGTCGTGCTTCGGTAGCTCAGATGGTAGAGCACTTGCCCGCGAAAGGCAAAGGTCCCGAGTTCGAGTCTCGGTCGGGCACACAGTTTTAATCTGCCAGGAAGTTTCATATCAGCGCACACTCCGCTGCAGAGTGAAAATCTCATTCTGGAAACATCCTCCAGGCTGTGGCTAAGCCATGTCTCCGCAGTATCCTTTCTTTCAGGAGTACTAGTTCTGCAAGGTTCGCAGGAGAGCTTCTGTAAAGTTTGGAAGGTAGGAGACGAGATACTGGCAGAAGTAAAGCTGTGAGTACCGGGCGTGAGTCGTGCTTCGGTAGCTCAGATGGTAGAGCACTTGCCCGCGAAAGGCAAAGGTCCCGAGTTCGAGTCTCGGTCGGGCACACAGTTTTAATCTGCCAGGAAGTTTCATATCAGCGCACACTCCGCTGCAGAGTGAAAATCTCATTCTGGAAACATCCCCCAGGCTGTGGCTAAGCCATGTCTCCGCAGTATCCTTTCTTTCAGGAGTGCTAGTTCTGCAAGGTTCGCAGGAGAGCTTCTGTAAAGTTTGGAAGGTAGGAGACGAGATACTGGCAGAAGTAAAGCTGTGAGTACCGGGAGTGAGTCGTGCTTCGGTAGCTCAGATGGTAGAGCACTTGCCCGCGAAAGGCAAAGGTCCCGAGTTCGAGTCTCGGTCGGGCACACAGTTTTAATCTGCCAGGAAGTTTCATATCAGCGCACACTCCGCTGCAGAGTGAAAATCTCATTCTGGAAACATCCCCCAGGCTGTGGCTAAGCCATGTCTCCGCAGTATCCTTTCTTTCAGGAGTGCTAGTTCTGCAAGGTTCGCAGGAGAGCTTCTGTAAAGTTTGGAAGGTAGGAGACGAGATACTGGCAGAAGTAAAGCTGTGAGTACCGGGCGTGAGTCGTGCTTCGGTAGCTCAGATGGTAGAGCACTTGCCCGCGAAAGGCAAAGGTCCCGAGTTCGAGTCTCGGTCGGGCACACAGTTTTAATCTGCCAGGAAGTTTCGTATCAGCGCACACTCCGCTGCAGAGTGAAAATCTCATTCTGGAAACATCCCCCAGGCTGTGGCTAAGCCATGTCTCCGCAGTATCCTTTCTTTCAGGAGTGCTAGTTCTGCAAGGTTCGCAGTAGAGCTTCTGTAAAGTTTGGAAGGTAGGAGACGAGATACTGGCAGAAGTAAAGCTGCGAGTACCGGGCGTGAGTCGTGCTTCGGTAGCTCAGATGGTAGAGCACTTGCCCGCGAAAGGCAAAGGTCCCGAGTTCGAGTCTCGGTCGGGCACACAGTTTTAATCTGCCAGGAAGTTTCGTATCAGCGCACACTCCGCTGCAGAGTGAAAATCTCATTCTGGAAACATCCCCCAGGCTGTGGCTAAGCCATGTCTCCGCAGTATCCTTTCTTTCAGGAGTGCTAGTTCTGCAAGGTTCGCAGGAGAGCTTCTGTAAAGTTTGGAAGGTAGGAGATGAGATACTGGCAGAAGTAAAGCTGTGAGTACCGGGAGTGAGTCGTGCTTCGGTAGCTCAGATGGTAGAGCACTTGCCCGCGAAAGGCAAAGGTCCCGAGTTCGAGTCTCGGTCGGGCACACAGCTTTAATCTGCCAGGAAGTTTCATATCAGCGCACACTCCGCTGCAGAGTGAAAATCTCATTCTGGAAACATCCCCCAGGCTGTGGCTAAGCCATGTCTCCGCAGTATCCTTTCTTTCAGGAGTGCTAGTTCTGCAAGGTTCGCAGGAGAGCTTCTGTAAAGTTTGGAAGGTAGGAGACGAGATACTGGCAGAAGTAAAGCTGTGAGTACCGGGCGTGAGTCGTGCTTCGGTAGCTCAGATGGTAGAGCACTTGCCCGCGAAAGGCAAAGGTCCCGAGTTCGAGTCTCGGTCGGGCACACAGTTTTAATCTGCCAGGAAGTTTCATATCAGCGCACACTCCGCTGCAGAGTGAAAATCTCATTCTGGAAACATCCTCCAGGCTGTGGCTAAGCCATGTCTCCGCAGTATCCTTTCTTTCAGGAGTACTAGTTCTGCAAGGTTCGCAGGAGAGCTTCTGTAAAGTTTGGAAGGTAGGAGACGAGATACTGGCAGAAGTAAAGCTGTGAGTACCGGGCGTGAGTCGTGCTTCGGTAGCTCAGATGGTAGAGCACTTGCCCGCGAAAGGCAAAGGTCCCGAGTTCGAGTCTCGGTCGGGCACACAGTTTTAATCTGCCAGGAAGTTTCGTATCAGCGCACACTCCGCTGCAGAGTGAAAATCTCATTCTGGAAACATCCCCCAGGCTGTGGCTAAGCCATGTCTCCGCAGTATCCTTTCTTTCAGGAGTGCTAGTTCTGCAAGGTTCGCAGGAGAGCTTCTGTAAAGTTTGGAAGGTAGGAGACGAGATACTGGCAAAAGTAAAGCTGTGAGTACCGGGAGTGAGTCGTGCTTCGGTAGCTCAGATGGTAGAGCACTTGCCCGCGAAAGGCAAAGGTCCCGAGTTCGAGTCTCGGTCGGGCACACAGTTTTAATCTGCCAGGAAGTTTCATATCAGCGCACACTCCGCTGCAGAGTGAAAATCTCATTCTGGAAACATCCCCCAGGCTGTGGCTAAGCCATGTCTCCGCAGTATCCTTTCTTTCAGGAGTGCTAGTTCTGCAAGGTTCGCAGGAGAGCTTCTGTAAAGTTTGGAAGGTAGGAGACGAGATACTGGCAGAAGTAAAGCTGTGAGTACCGGGCGTGAGTCGTGCTTCGGTAGCTCAGATGGTAGAGCACTTGCCCGCGAAAGGCAAAGGTCCCGAGTTCGAGTCTCGGTCGGGCACACAGTTTTAATCTGCCAGGAAGTTTCATATCAGCGCACACTCCGCTGCAGAGTGAAAATCTCATTCTGGAAACATCCTCCAGGCTGTGGCTAAGCCATGTCTCCGCAGTATCCTTTCTTTCAGGAGTACTAGTTCTGCAAGGTTCGCAGGAGAGCTTCTGTAAAGTTTGGAAGGTAAGAGACGAGATACTGGCAGAAGTAAAGCTGTGAGTACCGGGCGTGAGTCGTGCTTCGGTAGCTCAGATGGTAGAGCACTTGCCCGCGAAAGGCAAAGGTCCCGAGTTCGAGTCTCGGTCGGGCACACAGTTTTAATCTGCCAGGAAGTTTCATATCAGCGCACACTCCGCTGCAGAGTGAAAATCTCATTCTGGAAACATCCCCCAGGCTGTGGCTAAGCCATGTCTCCGCAGTATCCTTTCTTTCAGGAGTGCTAGTTCTGCAAGGTTCGCAGGAGAGCTTCTGTAAAGTTTGGAAGGTAGGAGACGAGATACTGGCAGAAGCAAAGCTGTGAGTACCGGGCGTGAGTCGTGCTTCGGTAGCTCAGATGGTAGAGTACTTGCCCGCGAAAGGCAAAGGTCCCGAGTTCGAGTCTCGGTCGGGCACACAGTTTTAATCTGCCAGGAAGTTTCATATCCCGCACATGATTAGTTATTCAGGATATGCATAAAGTTGCCTGTCCCCTTCAAACTGACTCAAAAGTTATAGACTATTACATCAGATAAATCAAACATAAGTAAATTACATGATCAGGATAAATTAATACCTACCAAAGAACAAATGCAGTTATCTCGATCACATTTATTTAAGATTGAACCCGTAGATAATGAAAACATTAAGAAAATTCTAAGTACTAATATAGTATACAGACTCTGATGTAACTCTTCAGGCTTTCCCGGCGATCTAATGACATATTGGGTTGTCGGGTGTTCTGCCGGATATCAGCGTCGTACTTGCACGATATTTCGGTCACGTAGCTCGTGACCTTCATCAGGTGCGACCTGAGACTGCTCCTCGAGTGGACCTGGTCCAGTAGTTATGCCTATGGCCTTCCCCCTGCACCAACGGCTGCAGGCGCTTCCTCTGTGGTCCGCGCCCATTCCCTGCGACCTGCTGGAGCGTTGCTGCTCCGTTTTCCGTCCGCTGCGGTTCTAGGTGTTTCCTCTGTGGTCCGCGCGCACCATTCCCGCTCCTGGGGATTTCATCTACGGTCTGGGGTATCAAGCGTTCCCCCTGCGGTCCGCACCCGCTCACCACGACCTGTTGGAGCGTTGCCGCTCCGTTTTTCGTCCGCTGCAGCTCTGGATGTTCCCTCTGCGGTCCGCGCCCACCAGTCCCACTTCTGGGTGTTCCATCCTCGGTCTGGTGCGCCTGGCAGTCCGTCAGGGGCTCGTTTTCCATCTCCATGTCTCTGGTTCTTCTGTTTGTGTAGTGTTGCAGCTGGCCCCGTTACTCCTTTAACAATTCCAGAGCCGGATCCCAGGCTCTGCTTAGCTGGTACCCTGTGTCACGGTTCATAAGATCGTCAGCCATTTTAATTTCTATCGATTCTCTTATAACACTGTCCCAAAATCTGGGTGTTTGTGCTAGAATCTTGGTATCCTTATACTTCATGGCATGATCTAGTTCTAGACAGTGTTCAGCAATGGCTGACTTAGTCACCTGTCTTAATCTAGTGTGCCTCTGATGTTCTTTGCATCTGATCTCCACAGTTCTTGCCGTCTGGCCAATGTAGGACATGCCACATTGACAAGGAATATTGTAAATCCCTGGTTTTCGTAACCCCAGGTCGTCTTTGACACTCCCCAGCAGTCCCCCAATCTTGTTGGATGGACAGAAAACACACTTGATATTGTGTTTACGGAGGATCCTACTGATTCTGGCAGAAATAAAGCCAACATAGGGCAGATATGCCTCCTTCTTTGCTTCATCTTGGTCTTCTTCAGGAACCTGTGGTATAGTGGTTGGTTGGAGTGCCCTCTCAATTTGTCTGTCCGTGTATCCATTCTTGGAGAAAACTGTTTTGAGACGTTCTATCTCTATAGGTAGATTCTCTTGGTCTGACAGGGCACGTGCTCTGTGGACCAAAGTCTTCAGAACCCCATTCTTCTGTGCGGGGTGGTGACAGCTGCTGGCCTGCAGATATAAATCAGTGTGTGTTGGTTTTCGGTACACACTGTGGCCAATTGATCCATCTGCTTTCCTCTGGACTAGTACATCCAGAAATGGCAGCTGGCCATTCTTCTCCTGTTCCATGGTAAACTTGATATTAGGGTGGCATGAGTTAAGATGTTCAAGAAACTCATTGAGCCTGTCCATCCCATGTGGCCAGATCACGAAGGTGTCATCCACATACCTAAAGAAGCATGTGGGTTTAAATGTGGCTGTCTCCAATGCCCTCTCCTCAAAACTCTCCATAAACATGTTGGCAACCACAGGGGGCAGTGGGCTGCCCATAGCTACACCTTCAGTTTGCTCGTAATATTGGTTTCTGTACAGGAAATACGTGGATGTCAGTGTATGACTGAACAGGTCCAACAGAGCACCGTCAAATTTCTCTGCAATCAGTTCTAGTGAGTCCTTCAGTGGGACCCTGGTGAACAGCGATACCACATCAAAACTAACCATGATGTCCGAATCTGTGATGTGCAGTTGCTTGAGGCGTTGCAGGAAATCTTCTGGGTTACGGATATGGTGAATACATTTCCCCACATATGGAGAAAGGAGACCTTTCAAGTACTTGGCTGTTGTGTACGTAGGTGCCCCAATATTACTGACAATAGGACGTAGGGGCACGCCCTCCTTGTGTATTTTAGGCAGACCATACAGTTTAGGTGGCACTGGCGCTTTTTCCTGTAGTTGTCTGATGATCTTATTGGGCATCCCTGTTTCCCTCAAGAGAGCACTAGTCTTCTTGGCCACCTTGTCCGTGGGGTCACACTCCAGAATTCTGTATGCAGGGTCCTCCAGAAGTTGGCGTACTTTCTCATCATAATCCACCCACTGCAAGATGACAGTGGAGTTCCCTTTGTCTGCTGGCAGTACCACAATGCTGTTGTCTTCCCGTAGTTTCTTGAGTACAAGCCTCTCCTCGGTTGTGATGTTCGATTTCGGCGGCCCGGCCTTGGTGAGGGCCCTGGAGGTCTCGCGGCGGACTTCCTCTGCCACATTAGGTGGAAGTGTGGCTGCAACTTGCTCTACTGCACTGACGAAACCTGAAATGGGTACGTTTCTAGGGGTCGTAGCAAAGTTTAGACCCTTGCTGAGTACCTTTAAGGTTGTATCATCAAACTGTATGCCACTCAGATTCGTCACAGTGCATGTCTCTTCCACCTGCTGTGCTTTCTTACTCATGCGGTCAAACTTTGCAGATTGGCAAGATGAGGCATTCCTTCTAACACACTCAGCTAAAGACCAGGAGGCACGGTCTACCCAATCCCAATCTTCTCTTGTTAAGGAAGCTGCCATGTACAGATGAATGTGTAACAGCTCCCTGGCCACAACATCTAACCTGTGGCGCATATCTCGAATCCTCTCTCTCACCAGTGCCATGCTGGCTCTGCGTTTTATCTTGTTCGCCGCTCTGGAGTTGATGTGATGTTTAATTCTGGCAAACACTGGTACCACTTCTCCATCTCGACACCTCAGCAAAAAACTGAGAGAACTCAGCATCTTCCCTTTCTTCTGCCGTCGTCTGTCCAGCTTTTTGATATTCTGATACATCTCCTCCCCGTAGAGACTTTTGATGTAACTCTTCAGGCTTTCCCGGCGATCTAATGACATCTTGGGTTGTCGGGTGTTCTGCCGGATATCAGCGTCGTACTTGCACGATATTTCGGTCACGTAGCTCGTGACCTTCATCAGATGCGACCTGAGACTGCTCCTCGAGATTTTTTTTTTTTTTTTTTTTCCCCCCCACGTTTCATTCCCTTCTCGGATGGAGAAGGGCGGGCTGTTATAGAGCATGCTGGGGCTCTTTTCAGCCATGGGTTGTAGTTATGCTGTTTTGGCACTATTTATTATTTTTGTTGCTGGGGTGCGGGGAAAGGGGTGGATATCTCCCAATTGGGAATTTATTTGCAGGAGTTTGTAGGGGACAGTTCCGGTATTTACCTTAGCGGCCAAGGAAAACCTGCAAAACCCGGCCAGAACTGCTTGTAATGGCTTGACTTCTCTTTATTTGCCGTGTTGCCAGCGTTGGCGCTGGCGATCACGGCGGGCTCCTCGAGTGGACCTGGTCCAGTATTTATGCCTATGGCCTTCCCCCTCCACCAACGGCTGCAGGCGCTTCCTCTGTGGTCCGCGCCCATTCCCTGCGACCTGCTGCAGCGTTGCTGCTCCGTTTTCCGTCCGCTGCTGTTCTAGGTGTTCCCTCTGTGGTCCGCGCCCACCAAACCCGCTCCTGGTGGTTTCATCTACGGTCTGCGGTACCAAGCGTTCCCCCTGCGGTCCGCGCCCGCTCACCACGACCTGTTGGAGCGTTGCCGCTCCGTTTTTCGTCCGCTGCGGCTCTGGATCTCCCCTCTGCGGTCGGCGCCCACCACCTGGAATCTCATTGACTGGAGTACAATTGTCTTCAGTGATGAGTCCCGCTTCTAACTGAACCCCGATGACCAGCGAAAACGTCTTGACCTGAAGAGACATATGATGCTTCTCGGGCAAGAAAAACGGCAACAAAACTACACTACTAGTCATTAAAATTGCTACACCTAGAAGAAATGCAGATGATAAATGGGTATTCATTGGACAAATATATTATACTAGAACCGACATATGATTACATTTTCACGCTTTTTCGGTGCATAGATCATGAGAAACCAGTACCCATAACAACCACCTCTGGCCGTAATAGCGGCCTTGATACGCCTGGGCATTGAGTCAAACAGAGCTTGGATGGCGTGTACAGTTACAGCTGCCCATGCAACTCCAACACGATTCTACAGTTCATCAACAATAGTGACTGGCGTATTGTGACGAGCCAGTTGCTCGGCCACCATTGACCAGACGTTTTCAGTTGGTGAGAGATCTGAGAATGCGCTGGTCAGGGCAGCAGTCGAACATTTTCTGTATCCAGAAAGGCCCGTACAGGACCTGCAACATGCGGTCGTGCATTATCCTGCTGAAATGGAGGGTTTCGCAGGGATCGAATGAAGCGTAGAGCAACGGGTCGTAACACATCTGAAATGTAACGTCCACTGTTCAAAGTGCAGTCAGTGGGAACAAGAGGTGACCGAGACGTGTAACCAATGACACCCCTTACAATCACGTCAGGTGATACACCAGTATGGCGATGACGAATACACGCTTCCAATGTGCGTTTGGACTGTGTATGAAACTGAATAAGGCCGCTGGAACTGATGACCTTAGAACGGAGCAGATAAAACAGTTTGGGCCCAGAGTTCGAAAGTGGTTACTACAAACGATGAACACCTGTATTAAAGAGCTGAATATTCCAAAACTATGGCGGCAGGCGAGAGTGGTGGCTTTACTAAAACCTGGCAAGGAGATAAAGGACCCCAAAAGTTACAGACCAGTGTCACTTCTATGCCATCTCTATAAGATACTGTAGCAGATGATTCTCAACCGGGTGGCAGAAACTATAGATGGAAAGCTCATAAAGGAACAAGCCAGTTTCAGACCAGGAAGATCTTTTTGTGGGCAAATACTTAATCTGACGCAACGTATAGAAGATGGGTTTGAAAAAAAATTAATAACTGGAGCAGCTTTCATAGATCTTACTGCTGCATACGACACAGTAAACCACAGAAAGCTAATGCGCAAATTATATCACCTCACAGGGGACTGTAGGTTGACGATGGTTATTGGTAGTCTTCTGCAGAATCGAAGATTTTATGTCTCCCTAAATGGTAAGAACAGTAGATGGCGACTGCAGAAGAATGGCTTACCACAAGGAAGTGTACTTTCTCCCATCATTTATAATGTGTACACTAATGACCAACCTATACCTCAAGATGCAAGACTGTTCGTATATGCTAATGACACAGCTGTGGTGGTCCAGGGGTCCAATTTTGATGCAACATCTGGAAATCTCTCTAGAGCGCTCTAAGAACTGGCTCAATACTACGACGCCAATCACCTCAAGCCAAACCCTGACAAAACACCAAGTATGTGCTTTCCATCTGCGCAATAGAGATGCTGGAGTTGAGCTCGACGTTACATGGCAAGGTAAGAAGCTAAAGCACTGTCCAACACCTAAATACCTTGGGGTTGTACTTGACAGAACGCTTTCCTTCAAGCAGCATTGCCAAAACACCAACGCTAAAGTCTGCTCCAGGAATAACTCATCCGCAGGCTGACAAACTATGAAGGGGAGCTCAACCATCAGTACTGAGAACATCAGCACTTGCTCTGCGTGTTTCTGCAGCAGACTATGCAGCACCAGTATGGGAAACATCTGCACATGCTAAACAGGTTGATGTAAGTGTAAATGAGACTATGCGAATTGTTACAGGCTGTCTCAGACCCACACCAACGGGTCATTTGTACCTACTTGCTGGAATTGCCCCCTCCAAGATCAGAAGGCAGGTGGCAGCAGACGCTGAGAGAACAAAGAAAGAAACAGATTCTCGACACCCACTGAATGGGCACGTCACTCAGGCTCGGAGGCTTAAGTCTAGAAATAGCTTTATTGCAAGAACCAAGATCCTTGACGGTTCACAAGAAGATAATAAGATAATAGAATCTGTAAATGGGAGAATGAACAAACCGCACTGCAGATAATACCAAAAGAGCAAATGGCACCTGGAAACAAAATTCCTTATACAGTGTGGAGAACACTAAATAGGCTGAGGGCTGGTGTACCCAGATGCAAAACTAATCTGTGCAAGTGGGGACTGCCATCTAACGATGACGACGTTGTTTGCGGATGCGGAGAGGTACAAGACGAGGCACATCTGCTCATGTGGCGACTACTGCCGGAGCCCTGCAGTTTTAGTGACCTGCTACAAGCCAACGACAAAGCCGTAGCGGTGGCTAACTATTGGAAAAATAAAATTTGACCTGGACACGGAAAAGTAAAGTAAAGTAATGTGCGTTCACTGCGATGTCACCAAACATGGATGCGACCATCATGATGCTGTAAACAGAACCTGGATTCATCCGAAAAAATGACGTTTTGCCTTTCGTGCACCCAGGTTCGTCTTTGAGTACACCATCGCAGGCGCTCTTGTCTGTGATGCAGCGTCAAGGGTAACCGCAGCCATGGTCTCCGAGCTGATAGTCCATGTTGCTGCAAACGTCGTCGAACTGTTCGTGCAGATAGTTGTTGTCTTGCAAACGTCTCCATCAGTTGACTCAGGGATCGAGACGTGGCTACACGATCCGTTACATCCATGCGGATAAGATGCCTCTCATCTCGACTGCTAGTAATACGAGGCCGTTGGGATCCAGCACGGCGTTCCGTATTGCCATCCTGAACCCACCGATTCCATATTCTGCTAACAGTCATTGGATCTCGACCAACGCGAGCAGCAATGTCGCGATACGATAAACCGCAATCGCGATAGGATACAATATGACCTTTATCAAAGTCGGAAACGTGATTGTACGCATTTCTCCTCCTTACACGAGGCATCACAACAACGTTTCACCAGGCAACGCCGGTCAACTGCTGTTTGTGTATGAGAAATCGGTTGGAAACTTTCCTCATGTCAGCACGTTGTAGGTGTCGCCACCGGCGCCAACCTTGTGTGAATGCTCTCAAAAGCTAATAATTTTCATATCACTGCATCTTCTTCCTGTTGGTTGAATTTCGCGTCTGTAGCACGTTATCTTCGTGGTGTAGCAGTTTTAATGGCCAGTAGTGTAGAAACACTGTAAAAAAAAATATACGCAGCGTAAACAACAGCAATATGCATAACGGTAGACAAAAATGTTCTTCGTGTTTTCCAACTTAATGGATTTGCACACATATTCCGACAACTGTTTAATGTGCTCAGAATGGGATGTGACCACCTCTGGCAGCAGTACGTGCCTGACAACGACGGGGCATGCTGTGAATGATAACATGACTCTCATATTGAGGCAATAACGCCCGTTCTTCGTGGAGAGCTGCTCGCAAGTCTTGGAGAGTGGTTGGTGGATGCTGAACTGACACAACCCGTCTTCCTAGTGCACTCCGGACATGCTCTATGGGATTCAAATCGGGAGAGCGAGCAGGCCATGCCATGCGTGAAATATCACCCGTTGCTCTGTGAGGTCGATCATTATCGGCCATCACTACGAAGTCTAGGCCCGCACCACCTCGCAACAAACGCACATGAGGTCCAAAGATCTCGTCACAACACCTGACAGCAGTTAAACGTTGCCCACTCACCTATACAGTTTCATGACGAGGCGTTCATGTGGTCAACGCCCACTTCGATCCCTTTTCTTTCTTTCACTTGCGCCTGTGTCCCGCAATGTTCGCAGGTTCCGCGTGGTTACAACAGATTTGGCAAGGTTAATTTAAAGGGGTGGCCGGATGCCCTTTGATGTGTTGGCAGAAGAGCCAACACCGTGTTGCTAAAGGAGGCCGCAATGCACGCGTTTAAGCTCACGCAGACTGGCGTGAGGTCTGGAACAAGGTAAAGTAGTTGAGTCTAGTAGGAAAAGAACGTAGTTGCTGGAATACTTAACTTTAATCCATAATTGGAGAACATCGCTCTTGTTAGACATGAATTACAACCTCAATATAAACTGGTAATGGCGCCTTGCTAGGTCGTAGCAAATGACGTAGCTGAAGGCTATGCTAACTATCGTCTCGGCAAATGAGAGCGTAGTTGTCAGTGTAGCATCTCTAGCAAAGTCGTCTGTACAACTGGGGCGAGTGCTAGGACGTCTCTCTAGACCTGCCGTGTGGCGGCGCTCGGTCTGCAATCACTGACAGTGGCGACACGCGGGTCCGTCGCATACTAGCGGACCGCGGCCGATTTAAAGGCTACCACCTAGCAAGTGTGGTGTCTGGCGGTGACACCACACCCTTCCTGCAGCCACCCCATACCCCCCAGGACGGAATCAGTGTACCCCAGCTGTCTGCGACTAGTGTAAACCATGAAATAGTGCGGAAGTGTCGCAAATGTCTGCGTGTCGTGTAACTGAGGCGGTCTCTTTCCATAATTTTAGGGTCCCGAAATCGCGTTCCACGTTCCCTCCAGATGGGAAAGCGTCGACAGTCACTCTCCAGACCAAATCGGGACTCATCTGTGAAAAGAACATTGACCCACTGTTCGACTGTCCAGGTGGCATGTTGACGACTCCAATCTAGAAATCCTCTTCTGTGAAGACGCAGCAGAGGTACACATGCAGCAGGTCTTCAACAATAAAGGCCACTCTGCAGAAGCCTTCTGGAAAACGTTTGTCTCGATACAACACGTCCAGTTGATGCTGCGAGGTCAGATACCAGTTGCCATGCAGTGCTAAGGCGGTACCATCGTGTCCTTACATCCAAATAAGGTCCTCTCTTTCTGATATCACTCGTGGTACCGTTTCAGTCTCTACAAATTGTTGCCACATCCAAGAAACAACAGACGATTCGCATTAATCCATCGGGCCTCATCAGTTTGCGACACTCCTGATTCCATTCTTCTTATGGCCCTCTGCCGCAAAGAGTCTGGTAGGCGTATTCTTTGTGCCATACTGCACCGTCGGTGACTGTATACCCACTATCCCGTTTGATAGGTGCCCTGACATCATCGTTGACGTGGTTGTCCGTAGACCAGAATGGCATTTTCCGTGCAGAAGACGATTGTACGGATATCTGTTGACAGTTTGTATGATTATACGGTGAATTAGACACAAGACGGGGAAATCGCGGTTCGTTGCTTTAATTTTGGACATCAGTGTAGATGTAATCAAATCGAGGAACCACGCCAGTCTTGGCGACTATTCGTACTAACAGCATTGTGGGTATTAGACAACGAAATTTTGATTTTTCATGTAGCGAAACGTTTGACAGAACGCTAGTGTCCCGTCTTCACACGGGCACATTCCAGCAATTGCAGAAAATATTGTTCCACTCTATCTTCCGTTGGGAATGAGCCATTTGTAAACAGTACAGTAGTGTCAGAACATTTTAGTCTTTTAGTGAACATATTAGGGCTGCAATTGTTGACTTAGTGAGTCATTGCGTCTTTTATGTGCCAGAAAATGTCCATATATTCCATATGTTAGTTATCCCAAATGGCTCTGAGCACTATGGGACTTAACTACTGAGGTCATCAGTCCCCCAGAACTTAGAACTACTTAAACCTAACTAACCTAAGGACAGCACACACATCCATGCCCGAGGCAGGATTCAAACCTGCGACCGTAGCGGTCGCGCGGTTCCAGACTGTAGCACCTAGAACCGCTCGGCCACCCCGGCCGGCCTTAGTTATCCCAAAGGACGATTAATGCTTCAGAGCAACACAATTGTCTCCCACTAAGCATTGTTCCCATAAACATGTAAACTATTTGTGCATACATAAACTAAGTTTCTCTTTCCTTTTATTTATAGAAAAGTAAAAAAGATACGGCATACACAGGGTGATTCACGAAGATATGCAGATATTTTAATATGTTATTCTACAAGTAAAAGTAAAGAAAAAAGTTCATATAAACATAGGTGCGCAAATGTATAGTTACTGATTTACGGCTAATAAAAGATTTTGCCTGAAATTTAGCAACTTCGCTAATAGGAAGTCATCGCAAAACTGAACGAGGTTAAAGTAAAGCTCAATTTCCATTTGTTTTGTTGTTATTGGTCTGGTGACTCTAATAAAACATGTCCCAGACGTATATTTGCAGTAGTTTTCCAGAACAACCAGAAAAGCAAAGATGCAAGCCTTTGAAACTGAGACGAGCAACAAAATCTGTTCATACACGTGCAGCTAAATGCATTGAACTCGGTGAACACATTTTTGACAATTTATTGTGAATGTATTGTGAAACTGTGTGTACACTGTACAACTTCCTTAACACTGAGCTTTGTTTTTTCCGGTTTAACACGAATTCACGAGTGCTATGGGATTAATAAAGGCAGATTATCTGACACATTCATACAGTTTCAGTTATCGTTATTATCATCATTTTTCCAAAATTAAATTCTCTACAACATCCGTCGAAAAAATTGTGCAATTGTCTGGAATTTAAAAAACAAATTGGGCCAAGTACTTAATAAAATAAAAATGTTACGAAATTACGTCTTTGCTTCTCTGGATGTTCTGGAAAACTACTGCAGATACACGCCTGGGACACGTTTTATTAGTCACCAGATCAATAACAACAAAATAAATGGAAATCGTGCTTCACTTTAACCTCGTATAGTTTTGCGATGGCTTCATATTAGCGAAGTTGCTAAATTTCAGGCAAACTCTATAATTAGCCGTAACTTCGTAATTAAACATTTGTGGACCTATGTTTATGTGAACTTTTTTCTTTAGTTTTACTTCTAGAATAACATATTAAAATACTTACATCACCCTGTATACAGGGTGGTCCATTGATAGTGACCGGGCCAAATATCTCACGAAATAAGCATCAAACGAAAAAACTACAAAGAACGAAACTCGTCTAGATTGAATAGAGAAACCAGATGGCGCTACGGTTGGCCCACTAGATGGCGCTTCCATAGCTCAAACGGATATCAACTGCATTTTTTTAAATAGGAACCCCCATTTTTTAGTACTTAATCGTGTAGTACGTAAAGAAATATGAATGTTTTAGATGGACCACTTTTTTCGCTTTGTGATAGATGGCACTGTAATAGCCACAAACGTACAAGTACGCGGTATCAAGTAACATTCCGCCAGTGCGGACGGTATTTGCTTCGTGATGCATTACCCGTGTTAAAATCGACCGTTTACCAATTGCGTAAAAGGTTGATATCGTATTGACGCATGCCTATTGTGATCAAAATGCCCAACGAGCGTGTGCTATCTATGCTGCTCGGTATCCTGGACATCATCCAAATGTCCGGACCGTTCGCCGGATAGTTACGTTATTTAAGGAAACAAGAAGTGTTCAGCCACATGTGAAACGTCAACCACGACCTGCAACAAATGATGATGCCCAAGTAGGTGTATTAGCTGCTGTCGCGGCTAATCCGCACATCAGTAGCAGACAAATTGCGCGAGAATCTGGAATCTTATAAAGGTGGTGCTGAGAATGCTACACTTACTATCTCAGGTCATCAGTCCCCTAGAACTTAGAACTGCTTAAACCTAACTAACCTAACGACATCACACACATCCATGCCCGAGGCAGGATTCGAACCTGCGACCGTAGCGTCGCGCGGTTCCAGACTGAAGCGCCTAGAACCGCTCGGCTACCACTGCCGGCTACATCAACATCGATTGCACCCGTACCATATTTCTATGCACCAGGAATTGCATGCCGACGAGTTTGAACGTCGTGTACAGTTCTGCCACTGGGCACAAGAGAAATTACGGGACGATGACAGACTTTTTGCACGCGTTCTATTTAGCGACGAAGTGTCATTCACCAACAGCGATAACGTAAACCGGCATAATATGCACTATTGGGCAACGGTAAATCCACGATGGCTGCGACAAGTGGAACATCAGCGACCTTGGCTGGTTAATGTATGGTGCGACATCGATGGCAATCTAAATGGTGCAATGTATGCTGATTTCCTACGTAATGTTCTACCGATGTTACTACAAGATGTTTCACTGCATGCCAGAATGGCGATGTACTTCCAACATGATGGATGTCCGGCACATAGCTCGCGTGCGGTTGAAGCGGTATTGATTAGCATATTTCATGACAGGTGGATTGGTCGTCGAAGCACCGTACCATGGCCCGCACGTCCACCGGATCTGACATCCCCGGATTTATTTCTGTGGAGAAAGTTGAATATTTGCTATCGTGATCCACCGACAACGCCTGACAACATGCATCAGCGCATTGTCAATGCATGTGCGAACATTACGGAAGGCGAACTACTCGCTGTTGAGAGGAATGTCGTTACACGTATTGCCAAATGCATTGAGGTTGACGGACATCATTCTGAGCATTTATTGCATTAATGTGGTATTTACAGGTAATCACGCTGTAACAGCATGCCTTCTCAGAAATGGTAATTTCATAAAGGTACATGTATCACATTGGAACAACCGAAATAAAATGTTCAAACATATCTACGTTCTGTATTTTAATTTTAAAAACCTACCTGTTACCAACTGTTCGTCTAAAGTTGTGAGCCATGCGTTTGTAACTATTACAACGCCACCTATCGCAAAGCGAAAGAAGTGGTCCAACTAAAACATTCATATTTCCTTACGCACTACACGAAAATGTAATAAAAAATGAGGGTTCCTATTTAAAAAAAAAAACACAGTTGATATCCGTTTGACCTATGGCAGCGCCATCTAGCGGGCCAACCATAGCGCCATCTGGTTTCCCCCTTGAAGCTAGACAAGTTTCGTTCTTTGTAGTTTTTTCGTTTGACGCTTATTTCGTGAGATATTTGGCCCGGTCACGATCAGTGGACCACCCTGTATATTGTGTTTCTTGTTTACCAGTATTATCCACATCAGAACATCCACATTTGTCATAAAATAAGTTCTTTGCTGTAAGAGCACTGATACTTGTCATTCAGCTAACAAGAATCTTTAGATTTTGAATATGCATAATCGTAACATATAGAGGGGCTGACTGGCAGGTAGTGCTTTTAAATCTACCTTGAACTGTCACACAAATTCTGAACGTCAGAGGTAAACTATTTTAACTGCAAAAATGATGATTTTGTGGTTTTAATCGCGTGTGGTTTGTTTAAGTTGGTTGGTTGGTTGGTTTGGGGAAGGAGACCAGACAGCGTGGTCATCGGTCTCATCGGATTAGGGAAGGATTGGGAAGGAAGTCGGCCGTGCCCTTTCAGAGGAACCATCCCGGCATTTGCCCGGAGTGATTTAGGGAAATCACGGAAAACCTAAATCAGGATGGCCGGACGCGGGATTGAACCGTCGTCCTCCCGAATGCAAGTCCAGTTTTGTTTAAGTCGTGCCTTCTTAGTGGTAAACTATTGTATGTATACTGTTCACAGAAAAGAAATTCAGCAACGTGATTGTATCGTATGTGCAAGCAAAACACGGCAGTAATCAGTGATAATTGATCATAATAAATACAAAGTGCACATAGAGACTAGTGGGAAAGGATGTAAAAGATACATCTGTTATGACTAGTGGGAAAGTATGTAACAGATACAGCTGTTAGTAATTGTGTATTTGATTTACTTTACAGGTAGCAAAGTCCGAACTTCTTTGTGATCTTCTGTAAAGTTAGTGAAATGCCACTTAGCGGTAGTTTAACTCTTTCCTTACTGTCAGAAGTAACTCTGTGCCACCAGTTAATCAGCTGCTATTGACGCTAAAATACTTTGCCTCTGGTGATTTCTTTCTTTCCACTGGACAATTCATTGATATTGATAACTAGACAGCCAGCAGGATTAGTGAAAGGATGTGTATAGCAATGTACAACATGCATAAAAGACAGTTTTGTTAACTATTTCAGTTCTCTGTTGTAATTAAATGAAAAGAAAATAAGCAAACGTATATGGATTAATTTATTTTTTGCTGAAATCTTTTGTTTTAATTTCGCTTTCATAAATCTTATTTTGAATACAATGCCATTTTTAACTGAAACTGTTCTTCCTTCAGTCTCTGGTTCTCATCGTGTTACTTTTGAAGCAGCACCAACTGCAACACAGCTAGTTCTTCCACACCTGAAAATAGGTACCTTTATCCTGAACATAAAATTAACTGTTTTACGGAGAGCATTATACACTCCTGGAAATGGAAAAAAGAACACATTGACACCGGTGTGTCAGACCCACCATACTTGCTCCGGACACTGCGAGAGGGCTGTACAAGCAATGATCACACGCACGGCACAGCGGACACACCAGGAACCGCGGTGTTGGCCGTCGAATGGCGCTAGTTGCGCAGCATTTGTGCACCGCCGCCGTCAGTGTCAGCCAGTTTGCCGTGGCATACGGAGCTCCATCGCAGTCTTTAACACTGGTAGCATGCCGCGACAGCGTGCACGTGAACCGTATGTGCAGTTGACGGACTTTGAGCGAGGGCATATAGTGGGCATGCGGGAGGCCGGGTGGACGTACCGCCGAATTGCTCAACACATGGGGCGTGAGGTCTCCACAGTACATCGATGTTGTCGCCAGTGGTCGGCGGAAGGTGCACGTGCCCGTCGACCTGGGACCGGACCGCAGCGACGCACGGATGCACGCCAAGAGCATAGGATCCTACGCAGTGCCGTAGGGGACCGCACCGCCACTTCCCAGCAAACTAGGGACACTGTTGCTCCTGGGGTATCGGCGAGGACCATTCGAAACCGTCTCCATGAAGCTGGGCTACGGTCCCGCACACCGTTAGGCCGTCTTCCGCTCACGCCCCAACATCGTGCAGCCCGCCTCCAGTGGTGTCGCGACAGGCGTGAATGGAGGGACGAATGGAGACGTGTCGTCTTCAGCGATGAGAGTCGCTTCTGCCTTGGTGCCAATGATGGTCGTATGCGTGTTTGGCGCCGTGCAGGTGAGCGCCACAATCAGGACTGCATACGACCGAGGCACACAGGGCCAACACCCGGCATCATAGTGTGGGGAGCGATCTCCTACACTGGCCGTACACCACTGGTGATCGTCGAGGGGACACTGAATAGTGCACGGTACATCCAAACCGTCATCGAACCCATCGTTCTACCATTCCTAGACCGGCAAGGGAACTTGCTGTTCCAACAGGACAATGCACGTCCGCATGTATCCCGTGCGACCCAACGTGCTCTAGAAGGTGTAAGTCAACTACCCTGGCCAGCAAGATCTCCGGATCTGTCCCCCATTGAGCATGTTTGGGACTGGATGAAGCGTCGTCTCACGCGGTCTGCACGTCCAGCACGAACGCTGGTCCAACTGAGGCGCCAGGTGGAAATGGCATGGCAAGCCGTTCCACAGGACTACATCCAGCATCTCTACGATCGTCTCCATGGAAGAATAGCAGCCTGCATTGCTGCGAAAGGTGGGTATACACTGTACTAGTGCCGACATTGTGCATGCTCTGTTGCCTGTGTCTATGTGCCTGTGGTTCTGTCAGTGTGATCATGTGATGTATCTGACCCCAGGAATGTGTCAATAAAGTTTCCCCTTCCTGGGACAATGAATTCACGGTGTTCTTATTTCAATTTCCAGGAGTGTACAAAAATAGCAAGAACACAATAAAAGTTTCATGTCTCCAGTTACTTCCCGCTCCCTCCCACATTACATGTAACAGCTAGAGATGACTGCACAAGCCAAAATTATCAATGTGATTGTTACTGTTCCGCAAACTATAACAATGGCATCCAGTTTGGATATGTGCATAGGTGCACTTCTACCCCAGTAATATAAAAAGAATTACGATCGTTCATTGAAACTGTTGGTAACTTATTCTGTATATATGTCACTAATATAATAATTAATAACCATCACATAATAGAAATTGGTTTTGCATATGCTCAGAACTGTTAAGTGGATGCACAAATAGTGATCAACAATTCAGCAAATACGCTGTCCGTAGAACACCAATAACTGCTGCAGTGAATTAATCATTCTAACTGTAAGACACAAACACAACTCGTTGTGCCTGACCTGGACGAGGAGCATCTTCCACTGAAGTCACACCAGTGAGTAAAAGTCTTGGAACTGTCAGTCAAATCAATCCCAATGATATCTGTGTTCTCACAGTTTCATTAAGACTCTGAAAAGACCCACTTTTCCATGAAGCAGATTGCACTCCAAAGTTACTAATATATTAGGTGCCTACTGAAATTCGTCATCTAGCCTACAGCTATGTTTTATGGAATATTATCTTACTTACAAATGTTGCATCCGAATCGATCATACTGCGGCGCCCTTCTGTTGATAACTTCATCAAATCGTGTATTTTGGTATATACACACCTTAGAACTTACATCCAACGTATGGGCCACTTTCAGTTTGTATCCTTTTTCTGGGTATAAACTCAAGTATTGCTCTCTTTAAAGGATTGTAGGCCTATTTGTAGCTGCTTTATCAATCTATGTGGATTACAGTAATACCGGTACCGGTATCTGATGAAATAATCGTGCCTCACAGACAAAACATTATTAACGAAGCATTCCAGAAAGCTTACAAACATTTTGAGCAGTATGACACTAGTGCATAAGTAATAACAATTGTACAGAACATTGATTAATATTTTTGTACACCTAGCTCTTCAAACTAATAAAAAATATTAAAACAAATTATCAAACATGTTGCACATTACCTTTATTTCATCTTTCAGAACTTTATTAATAGCTCTGCAGACTTCAGGTATAATTTTTGATATTGTCTGGGTGGATACTTTAAACAAATAGTGTAGACTTTTGTAACTGTCTCCAGATGCTAAATATCTTAGTGTTATTGCCAGACGATATTTAGCTGGTATAGCTTCTCTGAAGTCTGTATTTTTCTTCGAAATCACAGGTGAAATTTCATTCAGCAAATATTCAAAATCAGCGTAGCTCATGCTGCAGAAGTTATCAAGCTGCCCAGATGGTTCATGAAGAAGCTCATTACATTTTTCTTCCATAAATTCTCTGCAATCACAAATTGTAAATCAACAAATTTTCATAGGCCTAATTATATTAAATGAAATACACATAAGAAACTATATAATGATCATAGATACATGAATGAAGCTATAATGTAATAATTTAACAATTACCTGGAACGGTTTCTATGAATTTTTAACATCCACCATCTTCTTTGCCGTATTTTTCGTTTTCTTTCCTCATTTTTTTACTTTTATAATAAAGATAGGTTAAGCCAAAGGTTATGGCCGACACAACCTCTACGTCCGTCATGCCTGCTTCTCCAGAACAAACAAGCGCACTCCCGAGCGTGTGGATAGTTCCCCAAACGTAGCCAAGCGTTGGTAGAGGCTTGGAGTTTGCCGCAAGCGCCAAGTGTGGTCGCGGCGTTACAGTCCTTGTAGGAAGTAGGGAGGGCTGTGGTGGGGGCTGTTGCTGCTGCTGTAGCGAGGCTGGAGCAGTAACATACCGTAATAAGCAAATCACAGTAACAAGATGGACGATCGTGCAATCACACGTATATCGCAAGGTAACAAATAAAATAAAAAGGCAGAGAAAATTGTAAATGGGAACACAGCACTCTAACACTAACGGATGCACGCCACTTACATCCGAATCACTCTCACTTTCTTCAGTGTCACTCGAACTGCGGTCAGAGTCTGACGGAATGATAAGTTCTTCAGTATCATTTTCCACTACACATTCATCGTCCCATGCTTTCACTGTTATTTCTTTCGTGCATCTTACAACATTGCTCCAGTCTAACGACGAATTTTGGTTCACAGCATCCCATGTCAGTTTTTCCATTTCCGCTAAACTACCTTTTTTGCTATCCCTTGTCACATAAGCTTAAACTTGAGCCCATATGAGTTCGATAGAAGTGAAATGGCAGTGGTATGGTGGCAGTCTGAGGACTCTACCGCTATATTTTTTGCCAGTTCATCTGGTTTATTCCGAGCCACGAGATCCAACATTTCATCTTTTCTGCAGTCGTCCGGTATGGAAATGTTTCTTCATTGTAGCCTGTCGATAAAGTCTTGCTTCTTGGAAGAAACTGTAGGCGCTTTATCATGGATAGTTAAATGATATGAGGCATTGTCCGTAACTATTACTTAGGACTTGTTCAAGTTTTTCAGGAGCCAGTCCTTAAACCACCGCTAAAATTTGCCTCTGTTCATTTCTTCGTGGTAATCGACGGAATTTTTTCGATGTAGGTAGCAACATAAAGTTCCCTATAAATTATGCAGATGTACCTGCAATGTGAAGAATCAGTCTGCTACCTTTTCCAATGGGTTGTGGCACGGTGCCAAACACTGAATCATCTGTCCAGCCTGCATTCATTGAACGGCTTGCATTTACTCATGTTTTATCTTGCCAAACAATTTCATCATTTCCTTTGATATTGCCCTCAAAAGTCGGCATCGCTATGCTAGAATGTCACCTCTCTCCATTACGAATTTCTTCCGTTAATTTTTTAATATTTGAAGCCCAAGCAGTTCACCACAATTTGCAGTGACGATTTGCTGCCTCTGAAAAGCTCCGCTTTTTCTAACGAAGTCAGTTTATCGAAGATCGGATGTTCCTTTCTCGAATAGTAGCTGGAAATATAACGACGAATAACATCTCCATGAAAATCGTCGATATTCGTCACACGCATCTTGAATTGCCTTTTTTTCCCCTGGCGTGCTAAGGTGAGACGCTCCAGATTCACTTTCTTCTGCTCCATACTTTTCCTTCCCTATTCTCAGCAACCACGTTTTTGTGAATTTTTAATGCCTCTGCATTTCTGTCAATGACTTCAGTGAGAGGTAGCAAGAATCTACCATTGTCTCTCTCTCGTTCGAAGTATTTCCTGGCCTTACTGCAATATTCACGATCCTGCCCTCTCAGTGCAGTGCCCTGACCGCGGATAGTCTTCTCTCGCACAGCATGCGTCCGTAGAAGCCCTCTCTCACTTCTTGCTTCTCACATTGAAACAATGTGAACAGAAAGAAATAATCACACGAATGTCACACAACTGAGGTCACAGCACCGCACAGTAGGTCTGCTATCGACCACTGTAGGTTTCGTGTGTAGAGCCCAGTTCGTAGCCACAAGAGGCTTTCTTCTTGCTTTTCACTTTTATCTCCATGTTTCAGGATTTAGAAAGCGAACACATTACGGAAAGCGCAGTTTCCATGAGAATATCCATGTCCTTTCCTTGGACATACGTAGATAAGGGTTGTAAAACCAGCAGGTATCCGTGGTCGTGCTGGCGAACCTGTGGATGCAGGGGCGTGTGACGTCAGCGAGACGAGGCAGTGGAGCAACCCTCTTGCTTTCCTCGAGGCACGTTACTGTACTAGAAAATGCACTCATCCCAGCAGGCTCTTACTGCGAGAAGCATTCGTTTAACCATAGCCGTATTATTTCTGTGGCCGTTATTATGACTTTATAAGAAATCATTCATTCCCCTTCTTGTTTCGTACGTTATTCCATGTAGTGCACATGCAAGGATTCACGGCGTGAATATCCCGCGTGTGTCGTGTAATCTGCAGTTCCAGACATGTACACTAGGTGCGCTGTTGCAGATTTGTATTCCATAGGTATACCGTGTTTAGGGACTTTAAATACGAATGACATATACAAAATCACGCAGCATGCTCTGCTGTTGTTGTCAACCTAACTGGACAGGTACGCTTTTCCAGAGATAACTAACCGGAGAATATAATGACGTTGTACAATGTGCGTCCCGAGCTGGCTATTCCACCAACTGCTCTCCCTGGATTTATCACAAGATTGTATAACAGGCCCTAAATAGGCTAAAATGAAAATTGCATGTTTGATATCAATATAAAAGACATATATTATATATACAAACTCACAAACATGATCATGATCTTGTATGTAAGAACGATATGTCAGTGTTAAAATATATTTATATTTTTAGGGAGTAAAGAGCCAATGATGAGTGCACCTAGAAAGAAGCTTTCTGAAGCTCAAAACAGCTCGTCTTCTAAGATGAGAAAATGGCTTCACGAAGCAGTCACATCATTAAGCTCCACTGATACTTCTGACAGTATGATTTGAGGCAGGAACGTACCTACAGCTTTTGCATGGGAGGGGGGGGGGGGGGGAGGGGGTCCAACACTATCATTTAGGAAGGTAAACCTGTCTTCGTCCACCACATAAAAAGGTTTTGCTGTTAACGTCAATAGAGTCAATCAATCAGAAATTAAAAAATCCACAAATACGTTAGCATCCATATTACATATGGGTAAAACTGTCGAGAAACACTAACTGATCCAAGCGTCTTTAAATAAAACATATGTATTGTAGATGTTAAGGTATTTATTTATGAAAAAGCAACTAATTGTAAACTAACATTGGAGATAATTATATATTTTTGAATATCATTATTAATCATTTATATTAAGCAATAATATTATTATATTAGTTTTTGTATTTAAATTGTGACACTTTGGCATTTTTCTGTAACTTCAGGTCGTAAGTTAATTAAAAAAACATTAATAACTCTAATTTAAAGTATTATATTTAGCCTTTTACGTCTTGCTGCTAACTTACTAATAATTTCTTCACAATCTAGTTGCAACACCAATGGTGCAAAATTTTTTTATCCGCGACTGTTTGTCACATTTACTTTTCACCCAATGAACAGTAACCATTTTTGTTGGCAAAAAAAAGCTGCTTCAACATGGACAAAGTTGCAACCATTATTTAATATCGAACTTAATAAAAAATATAGTTTCAAGATTAGGTACCACAAAAAGAGAGCTCCAAAACAATCACACACTTTCTATGTTTATATTGGCCATGGACAACTTATTTTAGAAAAATTATAAGAAACTTTCAATAAGTGATTGAATAATTCTGTAAGTTGAGATTTACTCTGCCAGTACATGTGCCTGTAACCATATGAAATTTCATTAACATCAGACTAATACGTTTCAAGAGTTTTGAAGTGAGTAGTTTCTAGGGAAAACGCCCATAATTCAGGCAATTATTACTATAAATATAAATAGAAAATAGTTATTAAACATTATAACCAAATTCTCTCATATAATAGCCTAACGCAGAATTAAACTAGAAAAAATTGGTATAACGTATTTTGCGATAGGCCCATTTGTTCACTTGTAATTAAATGTTAAACTAGAAGGTTCTTCTTTATTTTTTTTTTTCAAAACTGCGGCTGAAAATCATATAACCTTTTTTATAATGGTAAATAGGAGACACCCTTCTTTGTTTCATCATCAGTTTTCCTGGATGGTCCCGCTTCTTCATGCTGGAATTCCGCATCACGTGGTGACATGCCACTCTCTTTCGAAACAAGTGCATCAGAATCCTGTGTCTCGTTTTTAGAAAAAAACAGAAGGTATTTCTGTCTTGTCCGTTTCATAGTTTTTTTTTTTCAAACACGACTCTTTTAACAACTAAACACACGCACGCACAATTTAACACACGACGCCCGAAACTTCGTCACTCTAATTGTGACTGCCCAAGGGGAAGCGACAGAACACACTGGATTGGTTCCGTTCAGTGTTGCCAGCCAAAAATAAGTTAATTCCGCTACGAGCACATCCAAATTCCACTACAGTTTCAAATGTAATTTATGATATAGTCTTCATAATTCCTGACGATATACAGGCTAAATAAATAATTTAAGCTATAAACAATTATATTCCATATCTTTCCAGCTGGGGCATTTAACGATCAGCGACAGCTAGGACGACAGTGTCCAGTGATGGACCTGAATATCGTGCTTCACTCAAATAGTTGCTGTTAATATATTAATTGTAGTTTGATGCGACAGGTAATTTTCCTCTTTATATGGAATCTGAACTGGCTAAGGCGTAAGGAGTTAATTTACAAGGTTTTTTTTAGCATTGTGTGTGTGAAACGTTTCAATGTTTATTAAAATCACAGTGAAATGTATGAATTTGTTGATGGAGCAATATTTTGATCACCTTCAGTTCTCAGATAATAATTGATACGTTTTTCAAACTTACGGAAATGTTCCTCCGTAATTGTGTACGGAATACAATAATGACCAATAACGGTTCTTGTTTTGTATGTCTAGTCATACTTTCAACAAGTCACATAACGTTTCTGTGAGAAGCTTAATAAGTCTTTTAGTTTTAACGTCTGTCATCGTGGAGAAGGACTGTTCGGTATCTGCATTACCGTGCATATATAACATGTTTTGTACTTAGCAGTGAAAATTTACGAGGGTTTTACATTTCGCCAAAGAAAGTTGAATTCCGCTACATTTTTAACAATTTCAGAATTTCGCCGCTACGCCACGAAGGCCAAAAAACTCCCAATACGTGTAGCGGAATTCCACAACGGTTGGCAAGATTGCACTCAATTCCGTTGCACACATAGTGAGGGTGGGTGTAAACACCCCGCCGCAGGGCACAGCTATTTTTTGCAGCCTCATTCTTCCATGGCTTGTCACTACGTCAACCAAGCGCAATGCGCGACTATTTTGTGGCACGGGATTTCAAAAGCGGGTATTCTTCTAATATTGGCTTTTTTTTGTGTAAACTAAGGAAGAGGGGGGGGGGGGGGGATCCGGACCCCCTGGACCCCCCCCCTCCTTATATACGTCCGTGATTTCAGGTATTTAGAACAGTTCTTGTAATTTGGACATTTCGAGATCATTCGGCTGAACAGTCGGAGGTTCAAGCATCAGATGATGATAAACAGTCTTCATCGCCGGTATTATCCCAGCAGGAAGATGACGTTGAGCTAGCATCCGCTGACTTATTGCAGCCTGATCTATCTAGATCTAATGGGTTCATGGCCGGACCACAAAAAATTGCAGATCGGCAAAGGTCATTCTTCAGCAAATAAACTGTATTACTAAACGATAAACATCCATGTAACATAGACTTTAGATCCACTGAAAGCAAAGGGAGGCGTTTGAAATATCACGTGTGGTTCGGAACAATGGGAAATCAGGAAAATATTAAAACATTCCGGCTTGTTTACTCGAAAACAAAAAATGCAATTTACTTTACTGCCTGCGAGCTATACGGTAGCCTTGTGTAAGTAGGGTCTTATTAACTGGATAAAAACTCCAGAAAGATTATCTGAGCATGAAGCATCACAGACTCATAAAGAAAGTTTTATTAAATGTAAAACCCGTCTACAGCAAATGAAATCGTGTCAGAGCATTGATCGCGAGACTGAGAGCTTAATTCACTCAGAGAAAGAAAACTGGAGACATATTCTGCGAGTAGGAATGAGCACTGTCATGTACTTTGTCACAAACTGCCTTGTTTGTAGAGATTCTAAAGAAACACCGAGCGATCTCACTGAAAATTTTCCTCAACCGAGTCAAGGAAATATTCTTAATTTGATAATTCTGCTCGACAAATGCAATCCTAATCTCAATAACCAGTTATATTACGTAAAAAAGGGACAGCTATCCTATTTGTCGAAGACAATGCAAAATGAAATCATCGATACATCGGCAAACAAAGTTCGAAATAACATTATCAGTCAGCACAAGAAGGCCAACTATTTCAACCATCTTGTTTCACTGCATTCCAGTTGTATCTCACACAGAGCAAACGAGTCACGTGATTCGTTATATAAAAATAGCAGAAACTGCATGTGAAATAAGGGAAAGCCTTATTGTTTTTATAGAAGTTGACGGGAAGACCGGAAAATATATCACACAGCGAATACTAGGAAAACTAGAAGCTGACGGTTTGGATGTGCAAAAATGTCGTGGACAATCTTACGATAACGGATCCAATATGGTCGGCATATGTAAAGCAGTCCAATCCAGAATTATGGACATGTACTCTGAGCTAACACAAACTGTTAAAATACTGTACTTTAATTTACACTGAAAATTGTTCTGTGTGAATCAAGATATCTTGATTATTGATTATATTACGTTATTTTTTCTTATTTAACAGAAATAATTTTATTGAGTTCACTGTCTTAGTATATTCTGAAGAATTTATTTTTTATATTATAGTTTATTAGTAATGTAAATGGATTATGAAACATTAATCTAAATTTATTAAAATCAGTTCCTTTGTGGTGCTTTTTAAATCAGGTAGCAAGCAACGTATGAAGCCTTCAATGACTACAATAACTGGTTATTGTCATATGATCTTTCACAAAACTCGAAGAAATTCTGGTCATATGTAAAGGCTGATAGTGGCACCAATCTTCCTGACTAGTGACTCATAGATGAGACAGGAACTGAAGCTGAGGGTGTTTTAGGTTTTCATTAAGAATTTCAATTTAATTTTTTAGTAAAAATTATGAAAATAGTATTTTTTAATTTTTGTCATTGTTAGCTTATTATAAGGAAATAGGGAAATTTGATTTCCACCCTTTTAACAAAAACATGTCCTCTTGATAAGCCGGCTGGTGTGGCCAAGCAGTTCTAGGCGCTTCAGTCTGGAACCGCACGACCGCTACGGTTGCAGGTTCGAATCCTGCCTCGGGTATGGATGTGTGTGATGTCCTTAGGTTAGTTAGGTTTAAGTAGTTCTAAGTTCTAGGGGATGACCGCAGATGTTTAGTCCCATAGTGCTCAGAACCATCCTCTTGATAATATTTTTAGGTATGACCTGCTTCCTGACAGTTTTGAGGAGCCAGGGTGTTTTCGCCATACAAAGATGGCATAATCAGTGGTCTCTTAATTGGTGACAGGAATGAGTGGCTTGACGAGAAATCAACTGTTTGTTAATAATTTTTAGAATTTAACTTATGAATCAAAAGGCTTCAATTTTCCTTTAGGACAAGAAGACACTATAGACCTCAACATTTTGTTTCTATACAGGGTGTTACAAAAAGGTATGGCCAAACTTTCAGGAAACATTCCTCAGACACGTAGAAAGAAAATATGTTATGTGGACATGTGTACGGAAACGCTTACTTTCCATGTTAGAGCTCATTTTATTACTTCTCTTCAAATCACATTAATCATGGAATGGAAACACACAGCAACAGAACGTACCAGCGTGACTATTGTCCACAATGAGCAATGTGTTTTATGAAAAATTTGAGAGTAGTGAAGATTACAATAAACTTTCTAGTTTATTAGCTTTTCATGTACAGTTGGCTCCAGTTGTTCTTCTTCTCTAGGCGTCTGATTCTTGAAGCTAAAAAGTCACATTTTAGGTCCTCATGGTTGGACTGATCTAACTAAAGTTGAAGATTGTTTTTGCAGAATTTTTGTTTTTGCGTTAATATATTTTGTCACATTTTAGTATATCATACAGTCTTTTGATTTTTCACATTAACAAAGCCGAAATTACATTTTTGCACAAAATATAAAAATACGTCTGATCACATCAGAGGCATGCTTACTACTCCCCCACTCAGCAGAAATAACAATATTTCAATGGCTTTACAATTTTTCTTGACAAATGAATATCTATTAGTTTCTGTTACATCATTACTTTTGATTATTATTTCATAAATGAACCCAGAAATAAACATAGTAACCAGTACAGTACTGCGTAATGAATCATAGAAATTTTAAGTGTGCCAATAGTTCGTAGTTTCAAATGTTTCTAAAAAAATATATTTTTAACTGTACATTCAGAACTAGTACTTCTTGATTGTAACATCAAAAATAAAGTAATTCCTTTTCATAAATTTTAGCTTGAAATATAACACACTGTGTATAAAATTATATAAAAGTTTTCAGAAAAGTAGCTGAGATTATACTGACCTGTCCAAAACTCGAAAAATGGTACTGGTGTCAACAACTACTGTTGAGGAAAATTAATGCTAGAGGAGGATGTCCCATTACAAATATCTCTATCCAAGAAGGAACAGTCACTGTCAATCCATGACAAAATTTCTGTTACTAATTCCTTCTTCTTTTTCCCAGTTTAGAGATCTTTAATCTGCCTTCAAGGCTGCTGAGCATAATATTGGTCATATGGAATCTCCTTGCTTGTCTTTTCTTTCAATCCTAGGCTAAATGTTAATGCATAGTTATTGCTCCATTCTATTGTTTCTTTGCTTGATGAAAAAACAACTTTTAAAAAATTAATGGATATTTTGTTTATTGCAGACAAAAAGCTCTACGTCTATAGTTTTTTATATCTTCTCTGTCTCTCTTATTATGAGGCGGAACAATTACACCATTGTTCCAGTTTTGGGGAATTTTCTTATTTCACTTAACTTCAATTTGAGTAACTACTCCTTTAGTTTCATTACTTCTCTTGAAACTCTAATGTTATAGACACCTCATCATGAATTACTTCCAGAGTGTCATTATTTTCATGAAGTATTTGTCCTTCTGATTTGTCTCTTAAGCTATAGGTACATTTCAAGAGGTTTGGAATGCTTGTATAATTTTCTCTGTGTTGATAGTTATTAAGCTGTCTGTCCTCTTAACTAACAAAATATGGTATCTACCCAACATAACTGTCCTCCTTCTTTCCTTCAAGCCCTTATTTCCAGTTGTTTCTCTTACTAAATATACACTCTGTACTTTTGAAGAAATTTACAAATAGTTTTACTTATCCAGCGTTTTCTATTATGTACATATGATCATTTGCGTGGAACACTCACCTTGTCATTGATAGGTGTCTTGTTCCATTTCAGTGTTTATTTTCCTTTATTCATAACTACAAACCTTTTGTTGTTTGCATAAACACTTTTGTTAAACCACTGGTCCTTTTGTCCAGGACTGTGCAATGTTCATTTTCTAAGATACTGGACTTGTTTGTCAATATAGTCTGGCATATCTCCATAATCTCAGATAATTTCTCAGAAACTGCATTTCTGACTTCCGACCTGCTAGGTCTGTGCCTGAATAGATTTGTTTATATTTTTGTCCTGCATTTTGCCAGTACATAATCACCAGCATTTCAAAGGTGGTCTGCGACCATTACACATGGAAAAATTTCTTTATAATTTTATAAAGTTATTTAGAAGCCAGTAACAATGTTTTAAGTTTTTGTTTTCAAAAAATCCTAATATTTATATCCTCCCTGCCCTAAACTTCAATAATAACACGTTTACGAATTGTAATTCTATTTGGTCTCCCATTCCTCTCCCAACTTCCAGGACCTCCAACAGTCCTAAAAATAGAACACTAGTCTCTCTGGGTCCAAATAATTTAGCCAGACCTTTGAATATGAGGGTGGTTGGAAAAGTTCTCGGAATCACTACGAGAGGTCAGCACTAGTGCAACGAGTTGTCCACATGATATTCATTGGACTGTTGCCTGTAAACACATACAATGTCAGTGCTCTTGGAAAAGAGCAGTGGTCCTGACACGGCTCTGTTGTTGTTCCTGTGCAGTGTTTTGCGAAGATGGAAAAAAATCGAGATTCGAGCAGTGATTAAGTACTTCGTAAAGAAAAGTATGAAAGCAAAGGACATTCATGCCAATTTCCATAATACACTGGGGGACTCTGCTCCTTCATGTTCAACTGTTGCCCAGTGGACAAATGAATTTAAATTTGGTTGGGAGAGCTTAGATTATGATCTGTGCAGTGGTCGGCCAAGATGTACCACTACTCCAGAAATCATTGCAAAAGTGCACAAAATGGTCAGGGAGGATCACCGATTGATTGCTCATGCTTGCCAGATGTCATCTGAAAGGAGATATCACATTTTAAGTGAAGAATTAGAAATGAAAAAATTATCTGCAAGATGGACTCTTGATGCTGGATCAAAAACGCATGAGTATGGACATATCGGAACAATGTTTGACCCATTTTAGGAGAGACAAACAAGATTTCTTGCACCCATTTGTGATCACAGATGAAATTTGGATGCACTTCTACATCCCAGAAACAAAACAACAGTCAAAGCAGTGGAAATATGCTGATTCTCTGCAACCAAAGAAAACAAAGACAATTCCTTCAGTGGGACAGGTCATGGTGTCAGTGTTCTGGGATGTGAAGGAGATTCTGTTTGTAGATTATCTCCCCACTGGACAAACAATTACTGGAGAATACTACACTAACCTCCTGGACAAATTGCAACAAAAGATATGCAAAAAATAAAGGTCAGGTTTAGCAAGGAAGAAAGTCATCTTCCATCAAGACAATGTGCGCCCGCACACATGTGCCTTCACCATGGTAAAATTACATGAACTAAGGTATGAATTGTTGCCACAGCCACCTTATTCACCTGATATGGCTGTGTCAGACTTCCATCCCTTCCCAAAACTGAAAATTTTTCTGGTAGACGAAGATTCACCTTAAACGAGGAATTGATAGCCGGAGTTGACAACTATTTTTCAGTCCTGGAGGAAACACATTTTCGAGATGGGAGCAAAGCACTGGAACATTGTTAGACCAAATGCATTAATCTACAAGGAGATTACATTGAAAAATAAAAACAATCCAGTGATGTAAATACATTTTTTCCTATTCCGTTCAGAGAACTTTCCAAACCACTCTCGTAGTACAGAAACTCAGCAGAGATATGCTCAGAACTTTCTCAACTCAAGGGAGAGTACTTTTAAGTCTCAGAGCCTGGGAGCAGTGGGTTTAGTTCATTTATTGCTCACTTTCCAGTGGAACCCTCACTGTACCATTTTTCCACTATGTAGATAGTCTGTCAAAACAAATATTGCACATCACATGTTTCATGTGACATGGTTTTCTTCTTGTTATGAAGAAAATTATTAAAAGACATCTTTTCTACACCATGAGCTACACTAGAAATGTTTTATTTTCCAAAACTGGTTTTCAGGTTAAAACTCATCATCAGTGGCATGATATGCACTTGTAAACCAATGATGGCAAGCTTGTCAGTTAATATGACAAGATCTAAAATATGTCCTGTAACATAGTACACTATTTGTTATGTATGTTATTGCAATCAAATTTTAGGCAGTGACGATGAGTTATGTCAAACATTATCAAGAATTGTCACTACCTAAAATTTCACAGCATTAACATATATGACAAACTGTGTACTATGATATAGGACATATCATTGATCCTGTCATATTAACTGACAAGCATGTCATAGCTATAGCTATAGCTTTATAAATATGCCATTTATGATGGGACTGATGACCTGAGATGTTAGGTCCCATAGTGCTCAGAGCCATTTGAGCCATTTATTATGGGTTATAACCAGTTTCAGTTTATAAAATATTTCTAGTGCACCTAATAGTGTATAGAAGATTTCTTTTAATGAATATCTGAAGGCTGTGGGGCACCAAGCACTCAAGATTTTTACAAATAAAATTGTTCTTTCAAGTGAAATTTGCATGACCATCAAATAGAGTGCATCCAAATTAATTTAGTGCAATGTTCAGTTTAATGAAATGTTCTGTAGCACTTATAGTGTCTGTAAACATTTCTTTCCCATGTCTTCCTTATTGTGCTTGCCCCATCTTGTACGGTGGTCTACAACTTTCTGTTTTCTGCTAACATGGTGCAGCAGCACAAATCAGTGACTGGTGGAGCACTGGTTCTTTTCTGCCCCTGTTAACACATATCCACAGACTGAATATCAGTATAGACTATCTCGTGAGTGTTTGATCATATAAATACATAAAATCCCAATTTAAAAAACATTGCATAATAATGATATACAAGCCAGTGTTTTCTGTTGATGCCAGGTGCACCAGATAGGTTGTATTCCTGTTCATTGTTCACTTACCTCTGTAAGCTCCACACATCCACTGCCTAATCTGTGGTAACACACAACGTGCTTCAGCCAAGAGAATGTGTTAAAAAGTGACTGCATTGTTTGTATCCCTAGACTGCATTCAGTTAAATATTAATCTGGTGACCCTTCATTCTACACAACAGGTCCAGGTTCACTAACTAAATGATGTAAATGCTTTCAGAGCTAACTGAGCTTTATTTTCAAAGAGAAAAGTTGCAAAAGTCCATTTTAAAACAAGTACATGCCTCTCGTGCACAGTTTATGTTGTAAAAGAGGCATTCTTCAGTTCATTCATATGTGAGTCAGTATCAGATATCATTCAACAACTGATTATTCTTGCCAAAATATTACACACTTACTTACTCATTACTGAGCTAGTGTCCATAAATGAAGTTTGTATAAAATGAGACATATTATTACAATCTACAGTCACAAATGGAATTTTCACTTCAGTAAATAAACCTATAAGATAAGTCATTCAGTCTGGATATTAATATTACATGGTTCCCCAACAAAAAGCATTACTGAAATATGTTACCAACATTTTCCTGGCCACTGCACACACAACCTTACTGTGTGAAAACTAGATCTCTTTTCCCACTACTTTAGTCTTCACAGACAGTCTCACCATTCCAAAACATGGAGATACATGTTCCTCTGATACACTGATATTAACTGTGGCCAATCAGTATTGTATATCTGTTCTCATGTAACTAGATGTTTCACATATAATGATTTTATGTATTCAGCCAAATAATAATCTGTAAAAATGCCAAACTAACTTCGAGTAACCCTGTCTTTATGTGTCTAAAGGACAGAAATAAAAATAATACCTTCTCAATGTAAATAACTGCTGTTTTACATTATGCCTTTCATACAGTGGAAGTGATCCAGTAAATGATTGCACAATATTAGGTACACACTCATACCTACTTCATCACTTACAAATTGAAGATTCATTCTTCATGTTCTCTTTTTATTCATTCCACTACAGATTCTGATAGCATGCAAAATGTACTGGGTGCTTATAATTAAAGTTTAGCTACTCACAGACATCAATGTGGGCTCTAATTATCATATGGCCGTGAAACTTGGTAGATATTCTAATATGTCAATGAGGAACTGATTTAGGCTGGAAAAATTAGTTCCAGTTTGGCCACAAGGTGCAAATCTAGTGCTGTGGATGCAAGAAAAACATTTAGAAACATTTCCAGATATAAAAGATTAGGGCAGGACATGGACAGAAAAGATCAAACAAGTGAGAAAGATATAAATTTTATTATTAAATGCTGCCTACACAGTGCGTTCAATATGAGCATCAGAGAGGTCAACAAGGTGCTGCATCCATAACATGATGTGATCAAAAGTTGCTCACTGGTGGGATCTGAGCGATGTATTCCTATATACTGGCTTTCCGATCAGGTAGAGATCAAACATGTCTCTTTTTATATCTCCCCATAGCCAAAGGTCACATGGATTCAGATCAAATGATCCTACATGCCATGCATCTGTAAAGCCTCTGGAGATAATACATCCACGGAAGGTACCATTAAGCAGATTTTCCACTGTGTGAGGGACACGAGATGTTGCCCCATGTTGCATCAAAACAGTTGTTTCCACACAGTTGCATTCCTCCAATACAGGAATCACATGCTGTACAATGTCATCTTGATAATGTGCAGACACCATGGTATGCCTAACAGGCACTCAGGATGTACTTTCTTCAAATAAGAACAGACCAAGAATAAAGGTGCTTGTGAATCCAAACCCCACAGTCACATACGAGAAGTGCAATGGCACTTCGTGCACAACACGCAGTTTAACTCTACCCAAAATTCAGCAGTTCTGGGCATCCACTGCACCATGTAGTGTAAATTGTGTCTTGTTACACCATATAATATTGCCTGGTCACATGTCATCAACTTCAGTCTGTGTCAGAAACTGAAGAGCAAATTCAGAAAATTGCTGCAAATCATGAAGTTTCACTTGTTGCACCATCTAGATCTTGTATGATTATTAATGTAAAATAGACTGCAAAACTTTCCATGCTGTTGACCATCATATGGGCAATTCTTGTGACACTGCATGAGCTCTAGCACTACACAGGGTGCGTGCTGCATGGTCAGTTACAGCAACAACAATCTCTCCAATAACTTCCACCCGGAATAGGATGCCTTCGCATTCCAGGTGCCACACCAAGCATACCAAAATTTCATCATCATCTTCATTAAACAATTTAATGACACTGGGTCTCTCCTCAGACCCTTCAGTCAGCAACACTCTCTCATTGTACCCCTGTAATTACTGCTATTCCCATAAAACAGTTTCACTGACAGTGCACTGTCTCTCTTCTCAATAGCCATACATTTCATTCACATTATGGCTTGTCAGATGACAGAGTGGATGTCATACTGCCATACAAACAGTGCACAGTGCCAGATTTGTAGCTGATGACCAAAATTGAAATGATTTTTTCCAACATAAATCAGTTCTGCATTAACACATTAGCATATCTACCAAGTTTCACTGTCATATGATAATTACAGCTCACACTTGACATCAGTGAGTAACTGCATTTTACTTATAACCACCCACTAAATTGTTATGTAATATGCAAAGTTTCAAGTTTTAACTAAAATTTTTGTCTTCTTTCTTCTGTAGTGTATCTGTCTTATAACAGATATCAACTCAAGGCTCTCCATAGTGTCTTGTTCTGAGCATCCTTCCTTCAGTCTGTTTTTATATTCATCTGCTTCTAATATCATCCATCATTCCATTTTTCTTCCTACCTCTTCCTCTAATACCTTCCACCTTTCCTCATATATTTCACTGTTGCAGACAATTCCTATGCAATAGATGTCTCAGCCAAAATATTTCCCCTCTTTTTGATCGCTTCCACAGCCCATTTCACCTTAAGCATTCTTCTTCTTAGCCATATTTCAAAACTGTCTAAATATGAGATTTTTCTTCTTTCTTTGTAACTGTCCATGCTTCACTGCTTTATAACATTGTACACCAGATATGACGTTTAGCAAATCTTTCCCTCAGCTCCATTCAGATTCCTATAGACATTAGTAATGTTGAGCTACTATTGTTATTTGAGTGTTGCATAAATTTCCTTTACAGTCAGTGTAATGGACCAGACTGGAGTAGAATAACAGCTTGTACAATTTAGTGATTTGACGCACACATGTGGTATAGCACATCAGCTGATGAATGCATAGTAATTGCCTCCCATTGCTATATAGAAGTTCATAATTCAGCTAAAATTTGCCTACAACCTTCATCTGTAATGCTGCAAAAGTGTGATGCCCTGTGAAGTCGCCCTTGGGTTCAGGCAATGCTGAAACGACATGGTATCGACACATGCAGGAAAAAAAAGGGACAGAGGTCAGAAGTTCATGTGACATGTTAAGTGGGTCAATGCTGTCCCATTGGCACCAAATTTCACCACATTTTTGCCCTTACAAGGTCCCCTACTTCAGTTATAACCTTGGTGGCACCCACTCACATTCACTGGGAATTGGGAAAATGTGCCTTTTCAGAGAACAACTTTGAAGTAGTGCTAGGTGCCTGCAGGATGGCATCTGGCATCAGAGGTATGTCAGGTGGTAGCCTACCTGCACATGCCTGGCATTAGTTTCAAGATTTTCTCTGTAAAGGCACATTTTTAAAATTTGAAATAAATGTGGGTTGGTACAACTGAGGTTATTGCCCAACTGGGCAGATTTAGGGGGACCCTTCGGCATTTTATTCATGCATGTGTCAAAGTTCCACCCCTCTGTGATCACACCACTGGATGGCATGAAACAGGAGTACTGAAAAATCATAAGAACCCTTTGCTGCTTCAGATCACATTCGAATTTTGTCAAATGTGTTTCAAAGGCCGCTGGTTCAACCCTGTACACCAGAGCAAAAATTACAGACATACTGCACTCCAAAGGAATGAGATCACATTCAATGGAGTTGCTAGCTCACAAGTCCTTAGAGAAGGGTTAAAGCATCAGGGAGATGTCAACAGTATCAAGGACAGTCAGGAACATCTTCCTGATGCTCATCGCACTGCAAACTGTCATTTTCAACTGCAAAATGTGTGGGAATCAACATCCAAAGAAATGATGTGGTCACACTAACACCCTTTGTCACCCCCTGAGGCCTTTTCATGTCGATTCTGAATTTCAGTGTGTCTGAAATGCTTTCCTCAGCCACTCATAAGAAAACAGCACGATTTCAAGGCTATGCCGCACATTTCTGACATGTGAGTAAGAGAGGCTGTGATGACTTTCCCATCATGTGACATGTTCACGGTAGTGCTGGAGAGAATTGTGGTGGAATTTGGTGTCACTGGGACATCATTAACCCACTTTACATGCCACATGAACTTCTGAGCTCTGGCCTTTTTTCCACATGTGTCAACACCTTGTTGTTTGAAGCAGTGTCGAGCCTGAGGGTAATGTCACCAGGAGCAACAATTCTGCACCATCACAGAGGAAGGTTGTAGGCACTTTTGAGACACATTTCAAACTTATGGGCCACAATGGGAGACAATTATGGTGTTTTGAAAAATTGATCCTTTACAATTATGTTGCACAATGTGTTTACTTTCTTGATGTTGAGAAGCCATGGAGCTCGAAACCTATAGCTGTCTTTTCTATTGAAGTTACAGTTGTTCATGGAAATCTCAACTGCTTCTCAGACTTTCCTTCTATAAATGCAATATGCAGCCATGGCGCACGAGGAATACAAAGCAAGGGTGCCCTTACAATAGTTTGTAAAGGGGAGGGAAGTCTAGACCTGGGGTTATGGTTTATTTTTAATATGTTTTTGTTCTCAGTACTGAAGAGATTTGCTGAACTGTATCCCATTTATCCACTGATACAGTTTATAACTCTTTTATGCCATTATCAAGTATGTACCCAGAATAAGGTGCCTTATACCCTTAATGAGTATATACCTAGAATAAGGTGCTGTATGTATGAAAATGTCAGCACACTCACATGGTGAACATACTGGGAGCAGAACAATTTGTAAACCAAAATGAACAAAAGCACTTTATGTGAATAAGATGTCATTTTCATATGTTTTGTGCTTAGTTCTACATAAACACTTGATAATCTTAAAAATCCAAAACTGGTTCTGCAGTCAAGAAGAATTCTAAAAAATTGCTGCCTTAATTTAGTAAATTTATGTCTGTGGTGTCCATCTGAACATAATATCCATTTAGTTTTATTTACAAATAAAATGTTTTCTCCAGACCGTGTATCATCGGCTAATGACACCCATCCTTCCCAGAAGCACTTGTGCCACGCCTTGACTCTTGCAAGGGACATGCAGTGTTGGTCATAGACTTGCGACATTCATCGATGAACGTCCATTCCTCTTACTCCTTACACTGTCAGAAAATGAACAACACCTCTTTGCGCTTCTTTTGACACCTCCATGTCACTGTTTTCAATGCGACTGACAGCACTGGATGACTGATGCATGCTGCTGCTACGTCTGTATGGTCACATGATGTGTACGCGTGCCCTCTAGTGACAGGTTGTGAACTTCCACGCTCTGGTCAGAACCACACCTCATTACACATGCCACAATATTACCCTCCTGTCACTGGTTTGTGCATTCCAGACTCTGGCTTGTTTCTTTTTGAATTCCCCTCATAGAATTTTATTCACCCATTCAACACAGCAGTCCCAAATTAGTCTAATACAATATTTGGTTTAATATGTGTTAACAGAGATGGTAAAATATAAAGAATAACTTGTCTCGAGCAGTGCTGTTGGATGGCAGCAGCAGACAGCATGGTGTGAGCCAGCATATGAGACAGTATGTTAGTACTGTAGCTACAGATTAGACTACATTAGATTCACTTGCTCTTGATCTGTCTAATGTAGTAAATAACAACAACAGTTACAAAAAAGATTGGTAAAACATTTGTTTGCCACAACTTCCTTGTCCAACTTGCCCTGTCTCATTTGGTTGGTTGATTTGGGTGAAGGGGACAAAACAGTGAGGTCATTGGTCCCTTCGGATTAGGGAAGGATGGAAAAGGAAGTTATCTGTTCCCTTTCAAAGGAACAGTCCTCACATTTGCCTGAAGTGATTTAGGGAAATCACAGAAAAACTAAATCAGGATGGCCAGATGCGGGTTTGAACTGTGGTCCTTCTGAATGTGAGTCCAGTGTCTTCTCTCATTTGCTAACCTGTGCTGCACTGTGTATATGTTATCCCCATGCAGCAATGCTGCTGCAGTACTGGTTGCCCCAGACCTCACACTAGACAGTTCTATTCAAGGGCACAGACAGATTTTTGGATGTATTTTGCATGTATTGACAGAAAGATCAGTTAGTGTTCAATTACCCTATTAGTGACTGATTATTGGTTCCATCCTGCAGTATGCATGTTGAGTGACTGAATGTGAAATAACCATATAAAACTAGTTGGAGAAAAGGCAGTTGCTGCTCAGATGCACCGGAAAAGTGCTATGGAAATGTAATTCATCCACAAAAATTACAGCTTACAAATTCCTTGTTAATACAATTGTATGTCTCTCTGAGCTTCTTATCAGATGAGATTATCAAATGAAATACAGAAATACCAAAAAAGAGACATAATGTTCTTACGGATTTGTTTACCAAGCACAAGAATGTTATGGAGAAGTTTACCCAGGTTCTGTGCACACACTATTAGAGGGTCATTACTCTTAAAATTATGAAAGCGTATACTCCAAGAAGAGTCAAGTAGCATATTATTTCCTCTCACATACATCTCATTAAATGACCATGACAAGACCATCAAAGAAATTTCACCTAATATGGAGGGCTACTGTCAATCAATATTACACACACCATGTTCAAATGGAACTGGAAAGGTGGAAATGATAGTGGTTGTCCCTGCTACAAACCAGAAGGTGGCTTATGGAGTACCAGTATAGATCTATGCATAACACAATGATCAGAATCAGAAGATGGTGGCATGTTTTAACTCATTGGATGGCTACGTGACAACTGATCATAATGTTCTGGATGGGACAATCTGGTGACAAATCTTGAGCATATCGTTGCTTGCCCGTAATCAAAGCAGACCTCTGCAGTGTGGGAACATCCCTCTTCTTGATCACAAAAGTAGATAAATATTTTGTAAATAAGGCTCTTATTAATGTGTTGCAGTTTTTGGATGATGTTCTGTTAGAATATTTTTGTCCAAATGGGCAGACTGTCAATACGAAATAAGGTGCTGTTACTATCCATTTATCTGCATGAAGCTTCTCATGCCAGGACTGAGAATGTCTCACCATCCCATGACTATGTACAGCCTTATACTGCGTAATGTACCAGATTAAGATTCCTTTAGTTCACCATTCAATACACTCCAACAGTGATCCATTCAATACCACATCGCGACTATGGTAATGTTTTACAACTACAGTTAAAAAAAATTTCTGCTGTTGTTTAATGTTGTATGCATCTGTAAATGTCATTGAACTTTTAAGTATAATTATTTTGATGTTACAGCACAGCTAATGCCATGCAAAGTTAATGTTTAAAAAAAGACATAATGTTAATTTTGTTTTGTAATGTAATAATTTCATAATGTAATAAGAAACTAGCCAAACTAAAATTTACAATTCCTACACAGGATTTTGTGTAAATGATAGCAGTTGAAAATGTTTTGTAATTAATATTAAATTTAATATTATTTCAAATTAATTGTTTAAAAGCCACAGTTATCATAAATTTATACAGAAAACTAATGTTCTCAAAAATGTTCCTTATGCCTAACATTTTTCATCCTTATGCAAAACATAATGTTTTACTCAAGGTTTCATAACATTATAACTTCCAATTATATGTCTAATAAGCAATGAATTGGTACAATGTTAGGAAATATCTTTATTGTTATAAATATATGTGTAGTACAACAGCACTGTTCACCCCAGTTCAAGTTCAGGTTTTGAGTTCCTTACAGTTCTACTCTGTATGTGTTTGAGTCCAGTCTGTCATAAAGAAACATTGCTTAGTTGAAATGAGACATTATTATTAATAAAAAAAACTTTGTTCACTTTTTGGTAGAGTACTTGGAGGAGATCTTATTTGCTAAAACTTTCAAGCTTATCTTTCGTTAAATCCAGTTAAAAGAGCATAATCAGCTCAACAATCAAAAGATAAGGATCAGCGATGTGACTTTCCATGCAAATTCTACTAGAGTCTATAACAATATTCAAAAGTTATCTGAATAAAATTATAAGGTCATTAATTTTAATTACATTCTTAGTACTACTTGTAGCAGACTGTTACCACTGATGCTACTGTCCATGCCAAAAAAGCACAATTGGGAGGTAGAGGCATGATACCACATGCACAATCAGATTTCAGTTTGTTTGGCTCATTGAAAAAAAATGCTCAATACATGTTGTCCACTGAATGGGGAATTTTTAGATTTTTTACCCATTGGGAGCTGTGGGGACAAGCATTTAGGTGCTTATACTAAAAAACAACTAAGCAGGCTCACAATCATTGTACATATTTTTGTTTGGGTTGCAAAATAATTTCAGTGTATTCCTTTCCACTTCCTCGTTTCATGTCACCACAAACATCAGATCAATATTGGTGCTATTGTATGGCGGTTGTGCTACCCCACCATGATATTACTGCACTTGGTCTCTCGTGGCCATTATCAGAAACACATAATGACTTTACAGTAAACATGTACAATGGTGACTAAGGAAGATGGATGGCACTGTGAATGATTTCAAGAGAGTTGTGCATATACAATCAAATGTTTCAGTGTGCCTGCATGAAATATCATGATCAAAACTCACGATAAGCTGACTGAAGCTCCCTCACTCCTAGGTGCAGTAATATTGTGGTTGACTAATAATAGCTGTTGTTGTTGTTGATGATGAAGATGATTATGATAATGATTATGATCATCATCATAATCATCATGGTTAAATGATGTGATACTAAGAAACTGATTGTTGGGTTGTTTTTTGGGGAGGAGACCAGACAGCGAGGTCATCAGTCTCATCGGATTAGGGAAGAATGGGGAAGTAAGTCAGCCATGCCCTTTCAAAGGAACCATCCTGGCATTTGCCTGGAGCGATTTAGGGGAAATCATGGAAACCCTAGATCAGGATGGCCAGATGCGGGATGGAACCATCCTCCTCCCAAATGTGAGTCCAGTGTGCTAACCACTGCACCACCTTGCTCAGTAAGAAACTGATTCTGAATGCCTATACACCCATCTGATATGCTTGGTAGGCCTTGCATCACACTCTGTCTTCAACCCAGTGCAGTCTTCTGCAAAAAAAGGTGGACCGTAAATCCTTCCCTGCATATCGGCACAAAACATATGAAGCTTCAGAGAATGTCTGTTGTGCTTGGCTACAGAATGTGGCTGCCACTTTCCATGTATTCTTATGTTGTGTTGGTTCACTTTTAAACTTAAACAAAGCATAGTCTGGTCACTTAAACACTCAGTGTGAACAGATATTATTATTTTCTATCTCCAAGTCCCAGAATGAATTCACAAAACCCTACACATTGTTGATCATAATGAATGGCTTGCAGCAACTGAATTTTGTATGGTCTGACACAAACATCACCACAAAACATGCCAGAAAGGCACAGGAAGAATGGCTAACACTTGGGTGGTCTGCTGTGGACTACATGCCAAACTCTGCTAAATGCAATCTACATCTTGACTGAGCACATGGGGTGACCTGTGGATCTCCCCTGGAATAAACAACATCTAACTGCTGTTGCCTTTGCCAGATCCTATGAGCTGGATGAGGTGCAGTGCCATACTCTTGACGAAAATACCACCACAGAGTTCTAACTGAATTACACCTGTTGAAATTGAGAATGCAAAATAACTTCATTGCCGTGTTAATGCCACCTTGAAATAAAGCACATTGGGTAATGAATGAAATGCCAAGTGGCTGCACCAGTGAGTCCCTTACTACCAACCACATGAACTGCCAACTTACAATTGGCATCAAGGTAACCTTTTAGTTTTGTTGCATAAGTTAAAATGAACCTCATGTTCTCATCTTAATTCGTGTAGAAGATATAGTCTTGTGAAATCAGTTTACTCTTTTTGAAACATCCAGTGCTGTACAGAGGCTGAAAATAACACAATTTACCAGTAAATGTAAGTTGTTAGGGGAACTTTTGTGACAAAACCATGCTAGGGCTTCAGAATCAAAACTGCTCTTAATATGTGTGTTCTTGACTTTCCAGTGTGAGTAAATTATAGTGTGTACCATCAGTGCCTCAGGCATAAGCTTCACATCAGCAACAGTATGGTATTTGATAACAGCTTGCCAATAATACATTCCAAACTTTTTTTATAAATGTTATATAAATGAAGTGTCATACATACTTCAAAATATGTTAAGATCTACAGAATCCATTTTCGAACAAATGTAACACATTTCAAATATTAAAAAGCTACCAGATGCCTTACTCCTACTCTCACTGAACTGAACTGCAAGTGTTTGTTATCCTTCCCTCTGAGTAACCCATTTGATAATAAATAAATTGCAGTGACTTGGAAATGTATCCAAATTAACATTGTAATGTGGATTCCTATGTCTGTAGATATGAAAGTCTCAGATACAAGCATCCAGCCAGTTCTAGGGAATTGCTACTGACATTAAACGTAAAGTTCACTTTTAGCAGTGGACAAGTCACAGTACATTATGGTTCAAATTCCACATTAAACTGCAGATCCTTTTATAAGTTGTTCAATGAGATGTGTTGCAGGTGGGATTTCTGATAGAGCCATACTTATTAAAATATAGCTGTCCAGAAACCAAACCTTAGAGTCATGACCATTTTGCTGTAAAGGGATTTCAAAGTCAAGAGCAAATACTTAGATTTAATAATTTGGTATTCTGGATGCAGTTTTTAGATACATGTTTTTTACTACTGTAACTATATCTTTGCAACTAGATTCAAGAAATATTGTAAACTTGATTTAGGAGCTTAATGTCTTCTAGGAACTGTCTGTTTTATTATGGAAAAGAAGATTCAATGAATTTAATTTTCTTTGGCTAATACCATATCATATCCTCATCTAAGTGTCAATAGGAATCACCTACTGATGCTTATAACGTGTCGCAGTGTAGTTGAAAGATCTGCGACAGCATAAGATGGTCATTGAAAATAGTCCACAAGTAAGTGTTATATGAAGTGTTAAAATGGAAGGTGTTAAACAAAGACATGCAACCAATGGTCAACACTGAGCAGGCCAGTCCAATACATTCATTATATTCTCATCTAACAGTGATTCAATGGTCTTTATCTTCTGAATAGCTGCGTCATTATTCTGATACTGAATGGATCAGTTTCCCGACTGCTGCCATAGTATGGACATTTAATGTGTTACCAACCAAGGCTGATGGTGTAAGACCAAACCAGCTAAAATGCCACTATCTCATTAACCCATCAAATTTTACTGTCACATCTACATATTCAAGTTGAGACCACTCACAGGTATCCCATAAGTCAAATGCCAGTCTGAACTTATGTCCCAGAAAAAATACTACTTCTCTCCTTGTGAGCACTACTACTCATTTGCACCTGGATCTCATGTGGATACCAAAGTGAACTAAATACTAACTTGAAGGCATTCACATCATTTATCATAATACCCTTCAGTGTGTATGCATGATTATAAGGAGCTGTCTGTACTTGGCTAAGAGGACAGACACCAAAGTGTGAATAAGTTGTAGTGGGTGCTTGCAGTTTGAGATGTGGACACTATTTATCCCACGTGACACTATCGACAAGGCACTAGGCAATCTATGACTTGTGAACATGCTTTTGGTGGGCTATGTAACTTAGACAAATATGTCAGCACATAGTTACAAACAGACTCTGCACACACAGTGCTATGGTGACAACAAAATAGTATCAGACACTTGTAATACAAGAGAAGGTGGATGAAGTGACCACAGATGAATTTAAGCTAAGCTTAATCATGTGTGACAGAAGCAATGCAATTAAATACTCTCACTACAGTGCTGCAGGAAATGGCACACTATTCATGAGGGTACACTTACACACTATACCGTAATGTACATGAGACACAAAGGAAACAGGCACATAAAATAACAAGTCACACATAAATTTACTCTGTAATAATTAAAACGCAAACAAGGCAATATGATTAAATCCTCTTACTACCATGGAGAAGCAAATGACTGGTTATTGCTGAAAGAACAAGCCCATGTTGGTGAACACATGCACTCTTTTTATAAAATACACAGCAAGAGTGATACAGTCCACCAGGCTATAGACATCAATACAAGGGATTCTATGACATGGAGATAGTAAGCTGAGAAAATGATGCTGCTTGGCGGTGCATAAGGATCAACTGCAAAACTCGGATGGTATTGAGAGTAAATGAAGCACTCTACCACTAGCCCTCGATAAGGTTTGCAGATGCAAGCAATTACAGTTTGGCCAAAGTGCGTGATACTGACTCACTAGTGTTGCCTTTGCTTCACTTGTACCTATCTGGAGCACTGTTATGGCAAGCCATCAAATGTTCATTCTTCTTACACAAAATCCTCCAGAATCAACACTCAGAAAAACATTGTCGTTTAAACAGAGATATGAGTAGCTCAGCATCAACACGTGAAGTGTTGGGCGGGAAGCACTTTCCACCATGTGCATTTCTGGGAAAAACAACAAACTGTAGCAAAGAAGTGCATTGCAGAGAGAGAGAGAGAGAGAGAGAGAGAGAGAGATTCCAACTCTTGGGTCAAATGTTCGTGGTGTTAAAATTCTGCACTGTGTGATGTGCCATGTGCTGTTGGTATCTGTTGAAGATGGGTGGAACGTGCATATGCACTGCAGTGCATCACTACACTGTTTTAGATATATTTATTTTGCTTTGGTTCTAGTCTCAACTACTTTCGTTAGGTTCATATAAAAGTCCTGTAGATTGTATTCCATTACAGCAAAGAAAGGACTATTTTTCAACATAAGGAGCCATAGTATTCTAGAGCCAGTAGAATCCATCAATAGTTAAGATATATAGAATCTATCTAATCATCTTAAAAAAACAAAACTGAAACATATGTGACTAATTTTCCTATGATCACTGTCTGCAAAATTCATAAATTATTCACATATTCTCTGTAAGAAAGAAACTCCCTGTGGTATTTTCCCAGTGCATAGACAAGTTTAATTACAGTGTGACATTTGCCTACTGTATTCTTTCACTGATGGTCCTTGGTGTTGACATACTGCATTGCTATACTGACCGAGAAAAGGGGGGGGGGGGTGGAAGTACAACACTGACTACTTTAAATGATGTAGCGGACAGGTACACATTTGCGTTTCACAGTTCTTTACTTTCACTGTTCACAAATCCCCCAATAATACAGTTATTTGGCCAGTCCACTATTGCTCAACTTTGATAAGCCTCATTAATAGGTTGCAAGCAAACATCAACATACTGCTACAATAGTTTACTGTTGAATATCTACAAGCAGTAAAAACCCAACCACAAAGTTCACAGTTCTTGCAGAATAATACGGTACGTAGTGAACAGATGCTGTCATTGTTTTAGCACACGGGCTTTTTGTCATACTTATTTTACGGTTAAGTTGCTGCATTGTTGTTGACCTAACAAGCATGGGTTTCTTGTCTGGAAATTGGACATGGTCTGATTGTCTCAAGACCAAAGATTGGGTCTTTATATATCATCACAATAATAGGTACTGAAACTATTCATTGTTTGATGTTTAATTTAGTGGAATTACAGTTAAAACATCACTCATTAAATTAACTGAATACTTAGAAAAATTGGTTCTTTTTACCGTTTCTCCTTCCATGAGGGTTAAGCCAAATTATTTGTTTAAATCATGAAATTAACAGATATATTTATGCAAACAATACTTTTTAGACAACTGGTAATTACTTTGGAATTAATTAAGGGCTAGCTTTGTTAATGTGTTTTCGAATAGAGCCATATAAATGCTTAAAGAATGCCAGTGTTTTGTCTTCCAAATGTTTATAATTAGTATAGAATTTATATTTGTTTATAAGTGAACAATAGAACTTAAGTTTCGAAACTATTACTGATTTCACACTATAACAAAAGATATTAACTAGGCATAGTCAAAATAAATTAGGAAATTAATGACATACACAAAACTAAGCACAAAACTAGATTATATTCTTTAAAACTGAGGGCCGACCTTTCTCTTTTATGAAAATGCAGATTATACTCACATATGTGAATGATAATTAGTTAAAAATGAAAAAAAATGAATTTAAGGAGACACATGGCAAAACAAGAACAAAAGTAAAAAGATCCCAGCTTGCTTTGTCACAACAGTATGTCTTAAAGTGACAGGATGCACATTTATGACAAGCACATAATATTCTTAACAATATCACAAGTTATATTAGACAAACTTAAACCATTAATAAGTATTATCTTTAAAAAATATTTTGTTGATAAATTGTGGTACAAATGATGTGTGCAGCATTGCATTTTCAAAAAGCAAAATGAAAATGTTCACACATGTGGAAAGGATGCCACAGTTTCAGGAAAAAGTACTGGAAACAACTAAGTTAATTACCCCTCTCACTCACAGGCCCCACTTTTCCTTTGTTTCACTTACTATAATTTCACTTTTCTTGTTACAAAAAATTTACTTTGTATAATCACTGCTGCTTCACTTACCTGCTTAATCTCACTAGTATATCTCATCTGTTTGTAATACAGGATCTGTTAAAGGCAAGATTATTTTGTTCAGCAACCCCCTTGGAATGAGTCACCAAAGTTTATCATTTAATTTATTTTTTCCCAGAACACTTGTAATTTGTTATATAGTTCATTAGTTAATGTGTCACATATTTTTTCTATATTAAATAATCTTACATTGCATTTTCACTGAAATAATTCATCTTGCTTTAGTACTAAATCAAGCGTTAACAGTTGTCATCCTTGGATGCTGAGATACTCTGTAGCTGCACTAGTTTAAAATCTCTGATTCTACAAAAATTTCACCACAACATGTATTTTTCTTTGTACCTAATGATGGCATAATCACTGAAGACTGGTTTGTAAAATAAATAATATATGTTGTAGAAAATTACACTGGTGTTGTGTGCATTATCATTCACAACTTTCAGGTGACTTACCTATGCTGAAACAATTAATGTGGCATGTGCAGAAAAGTACATTACAAAATGAATCAGCTTTATGAACAAAAATGCATTAGAGGTATAAGAAGGAAGACCAGGAGGAAAATAATGACAGAAACAGGTAGCAATAGGATTGAGAAAATGTTTGTGAACAGCTGACTGTGCTGATGGCCATGGTCAGCCGTCTTCAGGCTGCTGCCTCGGAGTGTAGCGGCAGTGGGGAGTCTGGTGCATCGCATGGTACACCCCAGGTGTTCATGCTTCACCCACGGTCCCTGCTGTCAAGACATCTTCGTGGGTACCGTGCACGGTTGGGCCACCCTCTCCTCAAGGGGAGTGGCGGGTTCAGTGGCATTCATTTCGCATGAGGCGGAGGGTCAATGTGGAGGGTGGCTGTGTGACATCGCCTGCTCTGCCTGTGAGTGGACATGTGGCCGCTCCTTCAGCAAGGTCCGAGCAGGCACACGGGGGAGGGGTTTATTAGTGATTGGTAGCTCCAATATTAGGTGGGTGATGGAGCCCCTTAGGGAAATAGCGGAAAGAAGGCCAGTTTTCACTCTGTCTGCTTGCCGGGGGGTCTCATCCGAGATGTGGAAGAGGCCCAGCCAGCAGCGATAGAGAGCACTGGGTGCACCCAACTGCAAATTGTTGCTCATGTCGGCACCAATGACTCCTGCTGTCTGGGTTCAGAGGTCATCGTCAGTTCATACAGGTGGTTGGCGGAGTTGGTGAAGGCGGAAAGCCTTGCTCGCGGGGTGGAATCTGAGATAACTATTTGTAGTATCATTCCCAGAACTGATTGCTGTCCTCTGGTTTGTAGCCAAGGCTCAGACGATTCTGTGGAGATCTGGGGTGCAAATTTCTCGACGTCCGCTATCGGGTGGAGAAATTTAGGGTCCCCCTGAATAAGTCAGGTGTGCACTACATGCAGGAAGCGGCTACAAGGGTAGCGGAGTACGTGTGGAGTGCACATGTGGGTTTTTTTAGGTTAGAGAATTCCCTCCCTAGGCCCGACAAGACCCCTCCTGAGACGCAACAAGATAGCAGTAGGCAAAATGCAACAGGGAATGACAATATTAATGTGGTAATAGTGGTATAAGGCACTGCAGTCATGGACTGTGCGGCTGATCCTGGCGGAGGTTCGAGTCCTCCCTCGGGTATGGATGTATGTGTTTGTCCTTAGGATAATTTAGGTTTAGTATTGTGTAAGCTAAGGGACTGATGACCTTAGCAGTTAAGTCCCATAAGATTCCACACACATTTGAACATTTTTTGTGGTAATAGTAAACTGCAGGAGCATTTATAGAAAGGTCCCAGAACTGCTCTCATTAATAAATAGTCACGATGCCCACATAGTACTAGGGACGGAAAGTTGGCTGAAACCAGATGTAAACAGTAATGAAATTCTAAACTCAGATTGGAATGTATACCGCAGAGATAGGCTGGACAGTGAAGGGGGAGGCATGTTTATAGCGATAAGAAGTGCAATAGTATCGAAGGAAATTGACAGAGATCCGAAATGTGAAATAATTTGGGTGAAGGTCACAGTTAAAGCAGGCTCAAACATGGTAATTAGATGTGTCTATAGACCCCCTGGCCCAGCAGCTGTTGTGGCAGAGCACCTGAAGGAAAATTTGGAAAATATTTCGAGTAGATTTCCCAACCATGTTATGGTTCTGGGTGGAGATTTTAATTTACCAGATATAGACTGGGAGACTCAAATGTTTGTAACGGGTGGCAGGGACAAAGAATCCAGTGAGATTTTTTTAAGTGCGTTATCTCAAAACTATCTTGTGTAGTTAAACAGTGAACTGACTCATGGCGATAACATATTAGACCTTCTGGTGACAAACAGACTCGAACTATTTGTAACAGTTAACGCAGAACAGGGAATCAGTGATCATAAAGCAGTTACTGCATGGATGATTTCAGCTGTAAATAGAATTATTAAAAAAGGTAAGAAGATTTTTCTGTTTAGCAAAAGTGACAAAAAGCAGACTTCAGAGTTCTTGACAGCTCAACACAGAAGTTTTATCTCAAGCACAGATAGTGTTGAGGATCAGTGGACAAAATTCAAAACCATCGTACAATATGAATTAGATGAGTATGTGCCAAGCAAGATTGTAAGAGATGGAAAAGAGCCACCGTGGTACAACAACCGAGTTAGAAAACTGCTACGGAAGCAAAGGGAACTTCACAGCAAACATAAACATAGCCAAAGCCTTGCAGACAAACAAAAATCACACGAAGCGAAATGTAGTGTGAGGAGGGCTATGCGAGAGGCGTTAAACGAATTTGAAAGTAAAGTTCTTTGTACTGACTTGGCAGCAAATCCTAAGAAACTTCAGTCTTATGTCAAAGCAGTAGGTGGATCAAAACAAAATGTCCAAACACTCTGCGACCAAAATGGTAGTGAAACAGAGGATGACAGACTAAAGGCTGAAATACTAAATGTCTTTTTCCAAAGCTGTTTCACAGAGGAACACAGCACTGTAGTTCCTTCTCTAGATTGTCGCACAAAAGACAATATGGTAGATATCAAAATAGATGACAGAGGGATAGAAAAACAATTAAAATTGTTCAAAAGAGGAAAGGCCGCTGGAGCTGATGGGATACCAGTTCAATTTTACACGGAGTATGCGAAGGAACTTGCCCCCCTTCTTGCAGCGGTGTACTGTAGGTCTCTAGAGGAGTGTAGTGTTCCAAAAGATTGGAAAAGGGCACAGGTCATCCCCGTTTTCAAGAAGGGACGTCGAACAGATGTGCAGAACTATAGACCTATATCTCTAACGTCGATCAGTTGCAGAATTTTGGAACATGTATTATGTTCGAGTATAATGACTTTACTGGAGACTAGAAATCTACTCTGTATGAATCAGCATGGGTTTTGAAAAAGACGATTGTGTGAAACCCAGCTCACGTTATTCATCCACGAGATTCAGAGGGCCATAGACACGGGTTCCCAGGTAGATGCTGTGTTTCTTGACTTCCGCAAGGCATTTTATACAGTTCCCCACATTCATTTAATGAACAAAGTAAGAGCATATGGACTATCAGACCAATTGTGTGATTGGATTGAAGAGTTTCTAGTTAACACAATGCAGCATGTCATTCTCAATGGAGAGAAGTCTTCCGAAGTAAGAGTAATTGCAGGTGTGCCGCAGGGGAGTGTCGTAGGACCATTGCTATTCATAGTATATATAAATGACCTTGTGGATAACATCGAAAGTTCACTGAGGCTTTTTGCGCATGGTGCTGTAGTATATCGAGAGGTTGTAACAATGGAAAATTGTACTGAAATTCAGGAGAACCTGCAACAAATTGACGCATGGTGCATAGAATGGGAATTGAATCTCAATGTAGACAAGTGTAATGTGCTGTGAATACATAGGAAGAAAGATCCTTTATCATTTAGCTACAATATAGCAGGTCAGTAACTGGAAGCAGTTAATTCCATAAATTATCTGGGAGTAGGCATTAGGAGTGATTTAAAATGGAATGACCATATAAAATTAATCGTCGGTAAAGCAGATGCCAGACTGAGATTCATTGGAAGAATCCTAAGGAAATGCAGTCCGAAAACAAAGGAAGTAGGTTACAGCACACATGTTCACCCACTGTTCGAATACTGCTCACCAGAGTGGGATCCGTACCAGATAGGGTTGATAGAAGAGATACAGAAGATCCAACGGAGAGCAAAGCGCTTCATTACAGGATCATTTAGTAATGAGTTTCAAGAACATACCTTCACCGAGGAGTCATGCGGTATATTGCTCCCTACTATGTATATCTCATGAAGAGACCATGAGGATAAAATCAGAGAGATTAGAGTCCGCACAGAGGCGTACCGACAATCTTTCTTTCCACGAACAATACGAGACTGGAACAGAAGGGAGACCAATAAAGGTACTCAAGGTACCCTCAGCCACATACCATCAGGTGGCTTGTGGAGTATGGATGTAAATGAAGATGTAGATCTATTAATTTTAGAATGATACTGAATAGTTTCTGATAAATGCCAACCACAGCTAACAAAAAAAAAAAATACTATGTGAAGAGCATTATAATATCCATTGTCATTGTCATATATTCTTCCATTTCACAAATGCACAATTGGTCAGCACACCGCTCTCCCGGTCGTTATGATGGTATTCTTGACCGAAGCCACTACTAATCGGTCGAGTAGCTCCTCAATTGGCATCATCAAGCTAAGTGCACCCTGAAAAATGGCAACAGCGCATGGCAGCCTGGATGGTCACCCATCCAAGTGCCGAACACGCCCGACAGCTCTTAACTTCGATGATCTCACGGGAACCGGTGTATCCACTGCGGCAAGGCCATTGTCCGCACAATTTATAGCAAGGAGAAATACTACTGATGAGTATGATATTTAACATGTAACTAAATAATGAGATTTGTTTCAATTCTGGTAACACAAAACATTTACTTAAAACGTTATCTTCCATGTGCTGCTTCTGCTTTTGTTGAATTATATGCCACCAACACAGCAAGGGAGGTGGGATAGGTCCCACTTCCTTCTGAATCGAGCAGCCTCCACCATAAGATCCACATTACAGTGGACACAATAAACACATTTAATACAACTAGGTTATTTGTTACACACTACAACTGTGTTGGGATGCCAATTACATATGCATCTAAGCTCTCACAGCCAAGTGTTACTGGATTGTGATGGCATAACATTTTATAATGTGACACATCCCACACTCCTTTATGTAATGGTCAAAGTTAAAATATTACCACCAACATTTTTCAGAAAAAATCAATGCAATGTTAACACAAATTTAATCTGAGACTTCCACAAGATGAGCTTTTATAGGGCAGGTGACACAGTGAATTTATTTCTTATGAATGTGCCTTAAACTTGAATTCAGTAGGTTTGAGAACTTTCAACATAATCAGTTGTACTATAGTTCATGGGATATCTTAATAACAACTTATGTTATCAAATTAGTCTTCTCTGAAATATCATGAAAGAGTTATTAATTTCCATACCGATCTCTCTATGTGGCCTTCATACTTCTGTTCATTTTAGTCTGACAACCACACTGCATAACTTTCACTCAATTACATTCTCCTCTCCTAGAGCATATGATTCATCAGTAATTGTTCAGTAGACTATCTCATTAACTACACAACCAATTTTGGTGCATTTTTGCTGTAATTACCTTAATGAGTCTCCTTACATATCTCTCAAGTTCAATTCAACTTGAGGCTGTCAGTGACAGTTTACCTATATATGAGAACAACATTCCTGTCCTGATATAGTACTAACTTGGAACAGAATCTGTACATTAACTTATTGGCCATGGTTTGATTTGCTCAGTACACACACTGAGGTGAAATTTCTGTTCCCAAACTATTTTACAATTTTTCCAATACTGCCTTCAGCGTCTATGATATATTTGTCACTCTTCACAGCAATCCCTCCTTCATACCTCGAGCCCAAATTATTGATCCTGTTAAAACTTTCTGAAGTGTCCACTAAATTTCACACATTCCAAGACTGCCAATGGTATTAGACATGCCAATTACAAATTTTGAAGAATTTCATACAACTACGAATTCACTGACATTGAAAGTAAGTATATGACCCCATTATCCTCTCAAAGAAAAGAAACTTCAAAATTTCAGCACTAGCATCTGACTATACACAGTATTACAAAATTGTTAAGGCTTTTGTGGCCACATCTTGACAAACTGCTTGTTGGCTTCTGTCTCGGGTTCTTTGGCCAACATTTGTTTGATGATTTTTCTGATTTTTTAGCAGCCCAAGTTGTTGGCATTGTTAAAACTTCATCCTCCATTGCTGTGATGGACTGGAGTTGAGCACACAATCACAGATTATATGTACCTGGCATGTCTATGTCCAAGGGCTTTCCCGTCCTCATTTCCGGTGCAGTTTTCCTCTTGCTACCTGCAAGGGTTGTTCATTGCAGCATAGGAATTCAGGATCCATTCACCTTGAGGCATTCTTCTTTCTTGTTGAAGCTATTCTCATATTTGTGTATTTGTATATCTTCTCTGAACAAGCAAGTGTGACACCTCTTTCCTACAGCTGGGACTTCTGTGTCGGCGAATTTTACTATGTGGTCGGCATCACACAATGCTCTGCCACAACCTGCAATGCTGCTTATGTTCTGTGATCCTGGTGTTGATTGATCGTCCAGTCATTCCAACATAAATTTTTCCACATGTGCACGGTGCGCGGTATATTCCCGACATTGCAAGTTGGTCCCTTTTCTCATTTGCTGATCTGAGACACTCTCTGATCTTCTACGTCAGTTTATAAATAGTCTTTATACTGTGTCCACACAATATATGGCCGATTTTGTCCAAAACTCTGGGAACGTATGGCAGAAGGGCCATACCCGACATTTCTTTTCCCGATGTGTCAATTTGCCAAGTGTTTGACACTTCTCATATAATTGGTGGAGTACCCATTACTCCTCGGAATGCTTTCCAGGTGCTGCATCACATGTCTGAGGTGCTGTGGTTCACATATTTGTCTTGCTTGCATTACAAGCATATTAATCACGCTTCTTTTCTGGCACGGGTGGTGATTTGACAGTTATCGTAGGCATTGGTCCGTGTTTGTCAGCTTCCAATACACATTGTATCCCACAGTTTCACCATCCCTTGCAACCAGCACATCTAGAAAGGGTAGCTGTTTGTCCTTTTCTACTTCCATGGTAAATTTTATATTGGCATGGAGGCTGCTCAAGTGTCTAACAAAGTCACCGAGCTGTTTCTCACTATGGCTCCGCACATCAAACGTATCATCGACATATCTGTACCACACCTTAGGTTTATAAGCTACCTGTGCTTCAAAATGTTCAATGAAGAAGTTGGCCACCACTGGACTAAGAGTACTACCCATGGTGATGCCTTCAAGCTGTTCATAGAAGTTGCCATTCCACATGAAATGGCTTGTGGTGAGATATGCAGGAAAGAGCTTGGTGATGTATTGGGGGGGAAATGGAGCCAATGTGCTCCAGAGTGTCACTGAGCGGCACTTTGGTAAACAAAGAAACAACATCAGAGCTGATCAGGATATCTTTTAGCCCAAGTTTTAGTTTCTTCAGCTTCTCAGAGAAATGTCCTGAGTCCTCTATTTATGTGTCAGTCTTCTCCAAGTGCAGCTAGAGCAGAGGGGCCAAGTGTTTTGCCAGTTTATATGTTGGTGAGCCAGGAGTGCTAACAGTCTGTCTTAATGGGACATTATTCTTATAGATCCTTGGTAGTCCCTACAACCAAGGTGGTAGGGCTTCTGTGTTGCGCAGGTTTCTCTGTATGTGTGCTGCCAGCTTTCATGTTTACCAAAGTGCCACTCAATGACTCTCTGGAGTGTATCGGTTCCATTTCCCCATAAGACATTGCCAAGCTCTCTTGTACACGTCTCACCATGTGCTATTTCACATACAATGGCAACTTCTACAAACAGCTAGTGGTGGCCAGCTTCTTCATGGAAACTTTCAAAGAACAGGCATTGGACTGGCACCTTGTAAACCTAAGGTGTGGTACAGATATGTCGATGATACCTTCGTTGTGTGGAGGCACGGTGAGTAACAGCTAGGTGACTTCCTAAGACACTTCAACAGCCCCCACGCCAACATAAAAAATTTACCACAGAAGTAGAAAAGGACAAACAGCTATCCTTTCTAGATGTGCTGGCCACAAGGGATGGTGAAACCCTGGAACACAGCATGCATCGAAAACAGATGCGCACAGACTGATACCTGTGAAAACTGTCAGGTGACCCCCTGAACCATAAAATAGGCACGACTAAAATGCTCGTAATGCAAGCAAGGTGAATATGTGAACCACAGCACCTCAGACAAGAGATGCAGCACCCAGAAAGCATTCTGAGGAGCAATGGGCACTCCACCAATTATATAAGAAGTGTAATAGCATCAGACACTTGGCAAATTGACACATTGGAAAAAGAAATGTGGGGTACAGCCTATCTGCCGTAAATTCCCAGAGTGGTGGACAGAACTGGCCATATATTGTGCAGACACAGTTTAAAGACTATTTATAAACCAACATAGAGGATCAAAGAGCATCTCAAGTCGGCAAGGAAGAAAAGGGACCCACTTGCAATGTCAGGAACACACCGCATACCATACACATGCGGAAAAGTTTGTGTTGGAATCACTGGACAATCAATCAACACCAGGACCACAAAAAATGTGCGGCATTGCAGGTTAGAGTTGGTGGAGAAATCGGCTGTGGCAGAGCATGCCCTGTGTCATGCCAACCATATAGTAAAATTCACCGAGTTCTCGCTGTATAGAAGAGCTATCTCACCCACTTGCTCACGGGAACTATAGAAATACACAAACCCGAGAATAGCTTCAAAAGAGTGAACGGATCCTGGATTCCCGTGCTGCAGTGAACAACTGCTGCAGGTAGCAAGAGGAGAACCGCACCAGAAATGACAACAGAAAAGCCCTTGGACGCTGGCCCACCAGGTACTTATAATCTGCAGCCGCGAGCTCGACTCCAGTTCACCACTGGCAATGGAGGGTGACACTTTGACAATGCCAACCACTCATGCTGACAAAACATCAGAAAAATTATCGAACAAACATTTGCCGAATAACCTGAGAGGGAAGCCAACAGACATTTTGTATACACAGTATACTGGGTAAGACATAAATTATCATTCATGATATCTTTCTGTTGTATGAAAAAATTGCAGTGTTACTAACAAATCACAGCTGGTAAGTTCAATATGCTTAGCAGTGTTGTTTCCGTGTGACTGGCATTTGGATGTCAGTCTTTTCCTGCAACATCAGTCTGAACAGTATGCAGAGAATGTGTCATCATGATAATTATCCTGTAAATAAATAGTTGATTCATGAGAATTTTAGAGCTATTTCTGAATGGGGTAAGGGTTAGCAAGAAGAAATCATCATGAATGAAGAAGGAACATTTCAATAGGCACAATGAATGAAACTCACAGTAACATACAAATGTAGCGACCAATTTTTTAAGGAAATGTTTGCTCTATTTTTTTTCCCCAAGGGAAGTACCATGAGGCACACCTACCTGGACATATTGGAACATTGGTTATATTGTAACTCACAATAGATGAGGTATGAATTTCATTTTCCAATGAGACTGATACCCGCTATACTGACACACACATGTTGATGAGTACCTAAACTGACACCTGCCCATCTGTGGCTACCACTTGCACAGGTAACAGACAATGCCTTCTGCTACATAGCTGTGTCACTCACTAGATCTCTTGCCATGCTGTTCCTCCCTGTGGAGATGTATTCAGCGACAGCTACAATCACTTTCAGTGACCCTTGTGGACACTGAATGGAGCTGTAGTGTGTAATGGAAGGCACAGCCCTCAGTCAATGACTGTTCATTCAATATAGACTACAGCTCTGCTCAGCACCTACATGGGTCACTGGTCGTGATTCCCAAAGCCCTGAAGATGGTCTCTGAAGACTGGAACCGTTTATCGTAAGTAAAACTTTTTTCCTTCTTTTTTTTTTAAATGATCAAGACTGACTACTTTCTTAAAATTTCCAGTATGTGTTCACTTTATATTAGGAGACTTCAAACAGAAAGCTGCACTTTGTTATGGTGGTGAAGAAACTTCTGCTGACAGTTGCACAACACTTAAAAGTGATGCGGATACATGATACATGACACTGTCTGTCAACATAGTCACAGAACCTTTGTAATTAACAGTCAGATCCACTCGTTCAATTCCTCAATTATAAGAATCCACTCCTCTGTGAAGGAGCCATTTGAGAACTGTTGTATGAACATCATCATTGTTGAAAAATTTAATCTCTTCTCTTCTCGTATCCCCCCCCCCCCCCCCCACACACACACACACACAAATGTTCTTTCACCTTGCTGAAAATTTGAAAATTGTTAGATCTGGAATTCCCAGTCAACCTCACATGTGTGCAGCCTGGATCATATTGTTGCCACTATTTCACTGTGGTTGGATGTAAGATTGCACTTGGTCCATGTAAAGCCAGAATTTCACATGAATCTGTATGCAACTTAGACATTTTGTGAGCAGGAATAGTACTTTTCCTCCTACTTCTGCTTTGAAGTATGTTTCCAGTTGCTATCTCACTTCTGTTGCACTCTGTAATGCACCTTTTATAAATTCCACAGCAGAACTGTCTCTCCAGGAAACTCAGAACAAGTGCTCTCTTATGACAAAGAGCCACTCTTGTGGCACAATTGTCTCATGGTGGGATGACAAGTGTAACTAACATTCTGAAGTCCCTACATATATGTACACAGTAGACATGCACTCTGCAAGGATTCACATAAGTTAACTGACATAAATCCCATACCCTAGACTAATGTTTCTTTTGTTAAAATAAATAAATAAAAATTAAAAAAGGGTCTGATACTGTAACGTTCCAATGAGTGGTTTCTAAATTTCGACTTTTTAAAATAATATTTTTAATAATTTCCTGAGCATTTTAAAAGGATTAATACAATTTTTTTTTACATTGCTTCAATTGAAGCAAAAGTTCTATTGTACCACATCTCGAAATCTGTGGTACTGATTTTTTTCTCTCTGAGGTATAGGTACAGCATACCAGTGCATACCGTCACAAATCAAACACTGCCCTATATCATATTCCATATGGAAATAAGCACCATTAATTTCGTAATGTTAATGAATGCTCGTATAGTTTACATTGGAAAATACCTGCATACCTAACTAAACAATAATTTTTAAACATTCACACGTAAAGGAGACAACTCACTGGACAGTAGTAGTGAGTCATTGACAGGCATACAAAGAATGTAAACATCACTATTTTTTTTGAAGAGTCCTTTAACAAGCTACACAGAACACACAGACTGAGGACAGTAGGATTATGGGTCGAACAGTGTTAACGACTCAATGCTTCTACTATCTGGTGAGTTGTCTTCTTTTTGCTTCCAATTTATTTGCGTTCTGCCATAACTTTCCTTATCAAAATACGATGTGTGTTCATTACAGCAGTCTGGCAATTCACAACCTCCATCATCCCACCCCCCACCCACTCTCTGGAACCAAATATTTCTTAATGTTGAAGATTTTGCTTCTTAATTTTGTAGGGATGTAAATATGTGAACTGATACACTGGACTCTCAATTAATATCTCATACAAATTAGACTTTTCATTTCTTCCCCATCTCAACTGACATTTTTCCTTATACTTCCCACTGGCTGTATCACGCACCCCAATTTTCTTACTGTTTCTTATCTTACCTTTCAAGTACAGAAGTAAACAAGGGCTCTAACATTTCTTGAATATTTTAAGAAACAGTATATGTTCGTACGACATTAGTATGTGAAGAAGTGCTGTTCAGTAGTTTTGGTTGTAGTTTTCATGTTCATGTTTTACTAATATTCCTTATATGTAATAGCAGTACCATAATGAGATGGACAATAGGGAGTTATTAACAGACCTAGAAAAATGAACTTCCTTTCTTGCTTCTTCATTCCCCAGGAAACTAAGTTACTACAGAAAATTAATTTTACAACCAGTATAGAAAAATTTATGTGAAATGTCCTCGAACTGTGTTTTTCCAGAGATTATTGCTGCTGGAATATAATCTCAGTCAGTATTGCTGCTTATTTTCATTCTTTCCCAAACATGAAATAAAGACACAATAAGTGACCATATCCAACCAATTACATTACTCTTCCCTCTTCTCCAGTATTTGAACTATGAACAGCTGGGAAAAACTTTTTGTAATAGAAGTATCAAAGTGCCTATGCTCATCCAAAACTGTTACAAAATTTTAGATCTTTAGTCTGAGTGAATAAGCAATCATGTGATCTGGAAGCAAATAAATACTCTTAAAACTGGTTTAACATTTTTTTTATTTCAGTTGTATGCATAAAATAATAAAGTACACATCACTTCTGATTAGAGAATTCAACAGTTATTAATTTATTAATCAACACGGTCATTCACAGATACAGCACAGATGAAATTATTATGACTAGATGTTTGAAAATATATATTTTTTATTATCTGAAACAATTCTGCATCTTCATAGTCATTCTATTTTTTAATAACTCTGAGAAAATGTGATCTTTGGAATACCTTATAACAGAATCATTTTACAATAAATACTATGAAGTTACACATGTCTCAAGTGGAGTTTCATTACTACAGTAGCACCAGCAATGTCTAAGTAATAGATTTTGATTTAAAGCCACTGTAATGAAGGAACCACATGCAATTAATTTAACTCTTTGGTCCAACCAGTATGAATGAAGCGCACAATTCTGTCAGTACGATATGATATTTTCTAATTTTAATTGATCAATATAGCATTTAGATCCCAAAAACAATACTGCAGTGTACAGGCATAAAGAGAACGCGAGAACAGAGCCCAGACTGCAAGAAGGGTTGGTAGAATTTGGGGGGGGGGGGGGGGGGATTAAAATGATGCTTCCTTAGAAACAAATCATACAAAAAATACTATTTTTTCAACTTTTCATAAAGCACACATTCTTTAAAATTAAATGTTTCGTCACCTGGTTCCTTCAATGCCTGTGACTAAGGGTATGAACAATGAATATTCTACAACATTTTTAAACAACGTTCCCGTTTGAAGAAAATTTGCACATTAAAGAATTTTAGCATCATGCACATCATTTACCTAGCCAGGCATGCCACTCAAATCATTGACTAACCATCAGAACCACACAAAACAGTTAAATTTCAGTGTACAGAAGATGTTTTACTGGTACAATCTGTATTATGTTCAGTTAGCACTAACCAAATTAGCTCTTTATAACATGTAAATGGTTACTTAAGTGTAGACAACAGAACAATGCCATTTGTTTCTATGTCTTGGGTTCTCACAATGTCATACCATTTACTGACAAAGTAAAATAGGCATGGTTAACACTGTAATTATGATGGACAATTTTAGGCCAGGAAATTGTTCTGTTTCAAGTGAAGCCAATGACTGATATGAAAACATCTGGTACTGTTATACAAAAGATGTTATTGAAACAACAGTGGAGTCACTAAAATGACAAGCTCTCCTCATACAATTCTTGTCAAAGAATGAGAACTTTGTATCTATTGTCTTTCTGGAGGATTTACCAACAACATTGTTCCTTTTCTTTTACAGTTTGACCACCTGAGGACCTATTAATATTAAATTTGAAAAATAAAGTGATTGTTTTGTGAACAATGAAGAAAGTCTGCATGAAGTTACATTTCCAAAATTTACTTGAATATGCAAGTAGAGCCCCAAACTTCTGCATGTTACAGAATATCTATAGTCAACAAATGTCATACACAGATAATCAACAAATGAATAATAATAATAAAATAATAATAATAATAATAATAATAGTGAAAAACAGAAGGACATGCAAGTAATGTCATTATTCTGCTCCATAAACAGAAAAAAGAACAACAAAGAACATGAAGTGAGAGCAGGATAGAAATTAAATATTTCCTGCTCCAACGAGAAACCACAAAGCTTGTTCTCTCTCTCTCTCTCTCTCTCTCTCTCTCTCTCTCTCTCTCTCACGAACACACACACACACACACACACACACACACACACACACACACACACTAAATACATTCTATACATGTAAATGACTCTGACAGACCTGTTCACAAAATATGTGCTCTGCATCAAATATGTTCCAATGGCCGTTTATTTGTAGTTCCACTGGGACATTTATTTTGTAGATACATTTATTAAACCGTATATTTAACCAGTAATTTTCAATATCTCTGTAACACATGACAAAATTACATCATCATGCTCAGTCCTAACAATTTAAAAAATTATATTATTTCTGGTGAAGGCCACTTACAAATACAAAGAACATGTAAAGAGAAGTTACAATTGATTTCTTTACTATCATCACAGTAGTTTCTTTTGTATGGCTAACATGGGTTCCATAACAAATTTGAGCTAATGCTTAAAAAAATGAAAGAATACTGACTAGAACACATATGAAGCAGAACAGACAATTTAGTAACCCATTCACAAATACCCCCATCAGGGTACAACTCCATATTTACCTTTCAATATGCAATTTACATGTACATATATGAATTGACTCAATTGGAATAGAAATATACAGCTAAATAATGACAATACTCCACTGAAGGCCTGTTAAGCAATAAGTAACCAGCATTTAAAGTGATATTAAGAAAAAAATACACCTGTAAATCAGTGGCACATAGCAGATAAGATATTCATGCACATGGCAATATTGCCCATGACCCACAGCGATTTTCTTATATCCTCCAGATATCTACTTGTATTTCTATTGCCCCTTTAGAGATGAACCATATTCACAATTACAACAAAGAAATTTGGCACTGAACAGTGACTGACGGTACCTCATCACTAAAACAAAAAGTAAAATAAAAAAAAGCAGTAGTTCCTGGGTACTGTAAATACAAATTTACATTTAAGATTAATTACGTGGACTAGATTATAATAGATAGCTGGTTGGCCAACACTGAGGAATGCCTGCCACTTAAAAAAATTTCATCTTGAAATTAGTAGAAGGAAATATGATTTACATAAGGGCTAGTGAGGAACAGATGATGATGATGATGATGATGATGATGATGATGATTGTGAGAAACAGGATGCAAAGAATATAGTGGAAGTTTCTTTCCTCCTTCATATTACACGAAAGTGTGAAGGTGAAACAAACCTAAACTGCTTGCAAGAAAAATGCTTGTATTTTAACTATTTCAATTTCTTCATAGTTGGTCATCTCTCAGATGGAAAGTTTTTATTGCTATGACCCCCGATTCCTATTTTTCCTAAAGAAATTGTAACAAAAAAGAAGAACAGTCTAGCAGTGACAGAACATTTGAGTGTCCCATCACTGTGGAACAGTAAAAATGATTAAAACACTGCTCCACATAATACACACACATCATTTGACTTGTGGAACAAAGTTTTGCTTTCACAGATACTGGAGGGAAATGACAGTTGTGTTACAGGTAAACAAATGAATGTAGCATGATAACATGTGTTTTTACATTTTCAGATATTTGTTGTTGACAATGAATTAGGACATTATACAAAGCAGTAGTGTTTGATATTCAGAACAAACACAGGATGGACGACATTTTACATGCTACACTCACAACTTATGGAAAACTCTGCACCATAGAACATTAAGAATTTTTTTTACATTAGCAAAGTAATTTCTACAAGTAATACTTTTTCACAGCAGCTCTAGTGTGCATATCTCTCTCTCTCTCTCTCTCTCTCTCTCTCTCTCTCTCTCTCTCTCTCTCTCTCTCTCTCTCACACACACACACACACACACACACACACACACCTCTCAACAAAAGCTGTATGTACAATGTTAAGTACGTACTCACTACCACATCAAAGTGAATTATGTACATGACACACTCCCCATTGTCCACCTCCCACAGTACAAAAATAACAAAGGAACAAAATACACATGGACAGTACACTCACTGAAAATGAGTAAGTTAAATAAAAATAAATATTAGAAACACTTTTAAGTAATTATAGCAAAATATCTCATGTACAATATATTTAATAAATAAAAAAACATGTAAGCAACCTGGCATTTTACCCAGATTCACATTACAACAATATAACAAGAATGAAATGCACATTAGAATGAAGCAATAAACAAGTTTAAATTTATAGGCTGCTAATGACTGTAATACTAAATTTAGTAACCCATTACAATTTGTATGTTTATTACTTCAAAACCCAGACAGTCAGAAGGAAATAACTGTAAACCTTTTAACATGGTACATTTCTGTTTTCCTGATGAACTCTACTCTCTCTAGTTTAAGCTTTCTTCAGCATAGGTAGATTCAGCACCTCTGGTACTTCTATATCTTCGAGCCTGATGTTTGACGGATTGAAAGGAAATCTTACTGGGAATGTGAATTTTGTGTCCATCAGTAACGTAGCCTGCAAAAGCAACAAAGTTACATAAATAATGTTAACTCAAGCAAAGACTTACTGATTTGTTAAAGCCTGTAGCAAACAAAATAATGTAAAAACATGCTTGTTAACCACTATGTTTATGGTTTCGCATGTGTGCTCATTTGATACATTTTAAAAAGCTTTGCCCTCAGGTCATGAATTAACACACAAAATACCTTTTTTTTTTTTTTTTTTTTTTAATAAAAACAGAAACCTGTCCTGACCACCACACAGCACGTCACAGGAAACAATTACATTTCCAGAATGAAATTTCATTCTGCAGTGGAGTGTGTGCTGATACGAAATTTCCTGGCACATTAAAACTGTGTGTTAGACCGAGACTTGAACACAGGACCTTTGCCTTTCATGGGTAAGTGCTCTACCAACTGAGTTACCAAAGTACAGCTTACAACCCGACTTCACAGCTTTATTCTGTCACTGCCAGTACATCACTCCTACCTTCCAAACTTCACAAAAAGTCTCCTGCCAAGTTTGTGGGACTAGCATTCTTAGTCCTGCAAGTTGTATGGGAGAATTTCTGTGTGGTCTATAAGGTAGGAGATGAGGTGCTGGCGGAAGTAAAGCTGTAAGGTCAGAACGCGAGTCGTGCTCGGGTAGCTCAGCTGGTAGAGCATTTTCCCCAAGAAAAGCAAAGGTCCTGTGTTCAAGTCTCAGTCCAGCACACAGTTTTAATCTGGCAGGAAGTTTCAACAGTTATGTTATCTCTAAAAAACACTGTACAGTAACTATTCACACTGAAGAGTATTCTTTGTATTTTTATGTATATCTGTTAAATCCCATAACAACAAACCGAACTGAATGCCAATTGCTCCAATTTTAATGTTTCAATAGATGTACATCAACTTTGGTATGCCATTCTTAATGTAATGCAATCATGTTTGTTTCCTAGCATAGTATTCAAAGAACTGTGACTGACACCCGAACTACAGGGATCTAAAATGCATCGAGATTAAGATATAGCGCATTGATAATGGCTAGGCACTAGCCGAAATCTGGATTTGCTGGATTGCTGAGTGCCCCCACATTCCTAATGGAAGGTAACCTGATATAGGCGAGGGATAAAACTGTGGGAGATATTACAATCATAGCTACTGAGAAGGTTTCTAAGGTAATGGAACACTGCTCTCAAATAGCTGTTCAGGACTGATTAATTTTTCATTTAACTACGAAAACCTCAATGCTGATGAAAAGAATAAAATTAAGAAGGCTAATTGTAATATCTCACTGGCAGTGTATAAAATGTAACATTTTCTTGTAGAATGGGTGTATAGCTTCTATAAATTTTTTGGAGGATTTCATCTTGATTTTTGCTGTTAGCAAGATGAAATTCTTTAAAAGAAAAAAAAAAACAATAGTTTATGGACTCTCAATAATGTCTATACGAACTTACGTATGTTACAAAATACTGTGAGGGCCACAATTTGTTCATTTTCCCATACCTGTTCCTGAGGTTCATTTCTTTCCTGGAGCTTCGCCTGTATCTTGCGAATAAAGCTGACAGGAACACGTTCTTCAAATTCATCTATGGTTGTATACAGATTGAGTATTTTGATTATCTGAAATCATGTGTAACAGTTAGAATCCCAGAAAACATAATGGACTATAATTACAGCAGAGATATTCAATCAACTAGTAACTATACTACTACAATATATTTGCAAGGCTTGTATAAGAATTATGTACTGAAATACTGAGTTCTCTAAGGACGTCAACTTTATTCTCTTTGTAGTATATGATGAAATGGAGACAGAAAAAAAACTGAGACATATTCCATCACATAATCTTGCATAAAAAATGATGTACTAAAGTGAGATGAAAGCAATGTGGACTAGCAGAAACAAGGCATGCAATAAAACTTCTTATCAAATTTGGAGCTTATAAGCAAAATAACACATGATGGACAAAGCAAAAAGGATGCAAGAAGCAGATTAGAACAGATATGGAGAGCGTGCCTCACTCAAAGAAGTTTAATACCATCAACCATAATCCTTAATTGGATAAGAAATTTCTGAGAAAGTATGTGGCTCTGAGCACTATGGGACTTAACATCTATGGTCATCAGTCCCCTAGAAAGTATGTCTGGAATACTCCGTAGTATAGAAATTAGTCAGTTGCTGTGGGAAAATCTGAAGAAAAGAGAATCAAAGCATTTGAAATGTGGTGTTACAGACGAATACTGAAAATTAAATGGATTCATAAAAGAAGAAATAGTGGTTCTCTGCGGAAATAGTGAGGAAAGAAGTATCTTGAAAGCAATGATCTGAAGAAGGGGCTGGATGATAGGACATGGAGTAACTTCCATAGTATTGGTGGGAGTCATAGAGAGCAAAAACTTCAACTTCAGGGGATACTGTTACAGATATAACCAAAAAATAGTTTAGGATGTTGAGTGTAAAATGAAGAGGTTGGTACATTGGAGGGAGCCATCATGGGCTGCATCAAATCACTTAAAAGAGTGATGAAAGGGGGGGAGGAGGGGGAGGGGGAGGAGGAGGGGGAAAACTTAAAAAGACTGACTGGTAAAGTAACCCATTAAAACTACAGCAGTAATACAAGACGATTATTTGCCAGGCATCACCACAGTGTATAAATTATCACTTAATATCCACTTCTAGCTCAGGCTGTTCCAACAAAGCCCCATGGAGCAGGAGTGCTGACTCCCAAACACATGGCCCATGTAGTAGCAACAGCAGCAACTGATTTAATGCAATTCCTAGTATTACAGTTAAAGACCAAAACTACATAATTATACACATCCTCTTACATAGTTACAAATCTAGTTTGATATGTGCAGAACAGGTAGTTGGCTAGCATATTTTAGTTGAAACAATCCTGATATTTGCTTGAAGAAATTTATTGAAACCACATAAAACCTAAATCAAGGTGACTAGATGAGGATTACAGTCTCCATTTTCCTGTATATAAGGCCAATGTGTTAACAAAAATGCAACCCTGATGAGTTTATTCATAGTTTACAACATTGGTTTGTTTATGAAATAACGTCTTTGCAATAATATATAAAGGAAAAGTCTAATGCTGCAATTTTAATTAAACACTAGTGGAGTACTCGCCACATGCTAGTATGTGCAGTGCACATTTAACGTTCAATACGACAAGTACTTTTAAAGGGGTCTGCCATAACACATTCCAGCACCTCCTCTTCAAAATTGCGTGTACGAGTGGGCCTCATCTTGCCAGGTCCCTCGGTTCTTCTTTCTAATGAACCAGTCTCCCACATTAGTCAATAGAGGGAACTAAAAACTCATCATGACTGATGGCTGTTAGGAAATCTTTCCTCATACAGCCTCTCAGCAGTGAGACCACTGCAACGTGCTCCCCCATAGACAAGATGCATGTCAGTGAGCTCTGCAAAACTGTACCTGTACTGCTCCATTGTATTGTACTGTGTGTGTCTCTGAATAGCACTGAGTAATGAACAGGTCTGTCATTGGTTCATAGTCCATTCTGTCATGGGACAATGTAAATACAATGCATCAGAGCCATCTTACGGATAAGTAAAGTAAACAAAATCTGCATGATGACTTCCTAGTAATCAGGCACGTCGTCCTTGTTTCCTTGCAGGAATAAATGCACATGTAGATAAACAGCACAGTATGAGTAAACATCTACGCATGTTAGTTGTAAATAAGATGGAAAACAGTAATATTAGACAAAGCTATAGACAAGTTTACTCCCATATCTCCTTAAGCTGGCTTCTCTGACCCCCAGGTTCCCTAACTCAAGTTGTTCAGTGGAGCATTCTCTATGTCCCGTTACAGTTTTGCATGCTCTTACAGAAAAACCCTGTATAATACTCAAATGAGTCACTAAAATGGTTACTACTTTAATCAAAATACAACTATATATCATGAGTCTTAACGAACATGTTCCTTCATAGCTCTTACAGTATCCAAATCAATTTTGAACATGAAAGCTTTACCTAAATATCACAATGGGAACTCTAGAAGTAATGTTTACAATTTAAGAATTCTATTACAAATGACACCAATTTAAAACTGTGATACAATTAATTTTTGATACATACCTGAAACATTGAAAGTTTATCACACATATCACAGACACTCTGAACATCCTCATCCAGTTTACGAGCCTGTAGCAAGTGGGCAGCCTGAATTATAGGCTGTAAAGTATCTGGCACATTGGTATCCTGGAACAAATGTGCTAATTAACTATACTGATCTATAAAAATTAACTAAAAACAAGAACTTGTGTTTTATTTCCAAAACTTTTATCGTTTCTGTAAACCATGTACTAAAACAACATATAAATTATTTTCCATTATGTTTAGAGTATATGTAAAGCTAAAAACAAAGTCTTATTCTGAAACAATGAATATTGCTTCATTTAAAATTATTAAGAGAACTCCAAACACTACGTTTTAGTCTGTGTTGGACAGCAAAATTGAATATATATCCACACATGGAATATTAAATTTTCCATTTATAAAAAATTGGTACTAATATTTTAATTGAGTTATACCTCACTTCACTAAGTGAACTTCCAGTGGTGATAATGTAATGACCCATTTTATACAACAACTTATGGAATACTGGTAAAAAGAAAGAGCTGTGTTGCCATCCAATTTTGTTTTGAGTTTTAATGTTCTGTGAACAGCGAGCCATTAAAGAATGCAACACTTGTGATAAAGTGAAAGGATCAAAAATGAAATCATGGCTGAGGGGCAGAAAATTTAGGACTGGTCCTATGTGAAACTCAGTGTGCACAAAACAGATGAACAATTTTTATGTCCCAGGGTCATCCTTGACTACTGTTCAGAGAAGTGTGCAGCACTGTAACACAAATCTGCAATGGGGTTCCCCAACAGATGAAGGCTTTTCTACTATAAAACTCTTCCCATTCCCTGCAGGCATACGTAAGTTCACTTCACTCTATCAGTAAATCACTGAAACTAATGAATAGCAGGAAACTGCTGTTCGTATATGAATACTTTTGTTAAGGCTGATCATAGTACAGTAATTTCTACTTGTTGAAATGAATGGCTAGAGATGACATATCAATACATTAGAAATATCTATGTTCTGTGGAAATAATACTGAAATTCGTACAATGCTATTATATTGTCAATATTTTGATATCACTATTATATTGTCCCTGTATTTCCTCAACATACTGAGCTTTCATAATTATATTTGCTACATATTTTTACTGGGTACTGAATGTAATAAATCACCATTTTTTAGATATTCCTGTTGAATAGACTAAGTAGAACAAAATTCCAACTAGTATTGCTAATACAACATTGATATGACAATAAAGAAGATAAGATATATTGATAATTCATAAAACACTGGTATTTGTAAATACCAGTGATCCTTTGAAAAGAGCTAACACTGTACACTGAGTGTTATGCTCCGAAACACTCATGCCTGTACCAGCACTGTAGTCTGTTGTCAGATCCTGCCTATCCAGCTTTACAAAACAGGCAAGCATCTGAGCTCCACGATCTGCGATGAGACTTAGATGTCCAACACTTTGTTGCCTGACTGTGGTCTGATCATTCTTCACACATTTTCCACAGATGCTCATGACATTAGCACACTAACAACCCACCTGCTTCACCATTTCTGGGATGCTTGTTATTAGGTGGTGGGCTGTAACAGTCTACCCTATGCCAAAGTTGCTTATGCCAGTGGATTTCCCGCATCAGTCCATGTCATTGCTATAATGATTTCCCATTCATCTCTGCTCCACGTATACACTTTCTTTTCAGCATTATGTAGCCGTAGTCTCGCAGTGGGCAGTGGTCACAATGTTTTGGCTCATCATTGAAGGAATAAAAACCACAGTTCTTAAGTGTAGTTGCATAAAAGAATATATTAATTAATCTTGACACTAATATTGTATACATATCCTGTAAACTGCCCCATTTTACATCATTTGGTAAATGATATGATTCATATGATTTATGGAGTATTTAACCGACTAACCCCATCCACATCTCGGTTGCAAGATATGGGCTGTGTGCTATAATGAAATGTACGAGACCTCTGGCTGACTGAAAATATTTTAATTTCAATCTTTCTTTAATATGTGAAACACATTATATGCCCTCCTTTCAGCACTAAAAGTATTCTATCTAGACTGCCAAATGTCTTTTTTTCCCTTTTACTGTAAGCACATCTTTCTTATGTCACTCCAATTCAATTTCTTTTCTAAGTAACTGAATTCTCTGCCTGTAACAGACATTAAGGAAAGTAATTCCTTTTTGATATTTTTGTCATGTTCTGTTCAGAACCATTTATCTGATCACAAACCAGTTTCCAGTCTCATAAATCATTGTTTGTTGACAACTAGTTGCTACAACCGCAGGTCAAGTGACATTCCATTTATATAATAATATGGACACACCCTCAAAAGACACATAATCTATCACAAACTGTTTTCAAAGAAAAATATTACATATTTATATTGTCTGGAAAGTGTTATATTTAATGAAAAATAATAATAGACTGATTTTATTATTACAATCTAACACTTGCATAACTGAACCATAATTTAACATGGGTAAAAAATTAAATTGTCTTTAGTCACTTAAAATCAAACGCAAGAAATAGAATGCCAGCTAAATTTTAACTATTTTCAGTAATGTCACTTTTCTACTTTTCTTACCATATTTTTCATTCATTGACTACTGATCATGTCCACAATATGCGATGTGGTAACCGCATATGTCAATCATACAATACTAAGATTCACATTAAAAACTGCATATTACATTTAGAATTTACATTAAAAATGACATGTTTGGTTTAGTATACCACATATTACCGAATTATTCTACCTCATAATCACAGCTGTTTGTAATTAGGTTCTGTAGCTACATCTCAAAAGAATAGTACAGTTGGCCTTTCACTGTGAAGGGTAGTTTATTATGCAGCTTTACACCAATATGCACCAATTTTCCGACTAACTCTATCTACATTCTTTCTGTTCCTTGTTCTGTAACAGCAGATAGAACTTCTCCAAGTTAATGCTTCTTGCTACTTTTTCAGTGACTGGAGACACGCTATTAATACAGAGGAAAGATACCATTACTATTTTTAATCCTTTGAAATGTGGCTGACATGAGACGCTATTTAGAGTGCCTGTAGATGTTTTCATTGCTTGTTCTTGCTACATAAACATTGTTTTTGTTGCATCAGAAGAAATGCCTCATTGGATATTTCCTTAAGTTAAGTAAGAGTGGAAGAAAGCATAATTTGAAGACTAAAGCTGTTTCCTCTTGATATAGGGTTTTAATTTGCATAGCAAGTAAATCACTAAATGACTCCTGATAACTTATGGCACAACTGCTCTTTTTGCATCCATTTTCAGTTGTGGGTCCAAAAAAATTTCCTAGTCATCTGACAGTTTCATATTAATTTACTTCTTCACTTGTTTAATGGAGACGAAGTACATAGGCTCAGTTTTGCTTTTATTTATTACTAGCCAACCTGGCAATGCAGCCCCATTGCTAAATATATGTATTGGAATTGGATATACGTCCTTGCCTCCTCCTCACACCACTCTCCATCCCACCCCTACCCTCTCCACATCCTCTTCCCCTCTCTCTTTGGCCTTGAGCTTTATTTACTGATATTGCAAACAAATTCTTAAATGGGAATTAAAGTTGCTTAAAATGAGTGGGTAAATCAGTTGGGATCATTAATATATGGGGTATGAGAGAGACCTCTCCAGCTGCTGGACTTATGAATATAGTTTCTTCAATGACAGTATTCCTCATAGTTTTAATCTGTGGATGGGTGGGATTAGAAAGTTTCAGACAATTCATATTCTCTAACAGTATCATAATCATAAGCCAGTAGACCATAAATACAACTTTCCTGTTTTATGTGGAACCCGAATACAGGGAAGAATACTAAACGACCCATTTTCATGGCACAGCACAGCACTTACTTTATCGCACATCGATTCTAACCGAAGTTAGCACAAAAATAGCAGGTCTCTAAGAGTACCGGCAATGTGGGATTTATAATGTTCTAGCTCCGATAGGAGCAGAGAGACTGGCAATAACGTGTTTTTCATGCCTCTGGCGTACGCACTGACCTTCACAACAAGCATCTTGCGTGGGAACAGTATTGGCCTGCCAAATCAAACAACTCTAGAGGCAGCCTACATTTCAGGGGCAAGAGACAGTTTTCTGGGCCCTGACATGTAAGTTGCGCGAAATGACAGACGTGTTGTGTCGGTGTAATGTTGGCCTGCTTTACTGAACTGTATTGCAGGGGCTACAGGTGCCACTGAGCATGGTTGGGGACAGGTTCAGATCGATAGAGAAGGCAATGGACAGAGTGAGAGGAGGGGGGAGGGGGGGGAGAAGGGACAGAGAGAGGGTAGGAGGCAGGTGGAAGGAGTAGAGGGGCAGTGGGCAGGTGGAAAAGAAAGGAGGGGGGAGTGGAGATGTAAACAGAGATGGGAAGAAGGACAGGATCAGAGAGATGGGGAGGAGTAATACATTGACACACACACACACACACACACACACACACACACACACACACACACACACACACAGAGAGAGAGAGAGAGAGAGAGAGAGCGAGCGCAAGCATTGGAGAAAATTGACAAAAAGGGAGGAAGGAGGGGAGAGGCAAAGGAAGGGGAGGCATAGAGAGGTGGGAGGATGAGGTTGACAGACAGAGGGGAGAGGATAAAGAGGATGAGATGTGTTCAGTGTGTGTGTCTCAAATGCACACACTGGCAAAGGCTTTTGGAAACAACATTTTAAGTGTCTTTTCTTTATATATTAGAATAGAATACTTTATTTTTATGTCGCCACAGTGCAGACATATCAAACAATGCCAGTGTTTTTCCTTTTCACTTTGTCTGCATTAGAACTGGTCATTATGAGGATTGTACAGTCAGTATACACGAGGGGGTACCCAAAAGAAATTGAAGTAAGTTTTTGGTGGGCAGAGCTTTCGTAGTACTGTGTTTTGTCACTGGGAGTGTACAGGGTGAACACTAAGAGTCAGTATGCTGAATGCCAACGCTGAAGGATGTCAGGACTAGTTTTGGCAGAGTTTATAGTGACAACTATTTTCAATGAGCGTCATTTTTGCAATGGCTGATCTCAATGAACAGTTTGTGGTGGTGAAATTCTGCTTTTTGCTCGGAAAAAGTGGAACAGAAACTCTTGAATGTTCAAATAACTTATGGGAATGCAGCCAGGTGACATTGTTGACAATTGCCAGTATTTCAACAGGAGCACACCCTACCATTTTCAAGGCAAAGCTACAGCAAGCAATTGCCATGGAAGGGAATTTAAACCCTGTTTTCAGAGAGACTCAGGAAAGGTAATATTCTCACTCACACACACACACACACACACACACAAGTACATGCAGGTTGTCCTCTTCATTCTGATCATGTCCTATGATGTAAACTACACATGGAAGCAAAAGTCTTTCACGGAACCACATTAAAAGGATATTTGTGTTCTAATCTGAGTCTTATTGTTGGTAACCATGACGACATTATGGTAAATAATGTTTTTAACACAATATTGATTAAAACACTAAGTTGGCAATCTTCATAAATAGAGAACAATAGGCATGAAATCTACAGCTCGTTGATGACATGGAGGTCACTCAGTACAGGGACACCCTGGGTGAGAAAGAAGGCAGAAATTGTCATGTTATGGAGCATCTTTAGGACAAATGTTTACATCCTTTACATCAGCTCATACCAGCCTAAGACTGAGCACCGAGTACAAATGTGCATATTTCTTGTGGAAGTAATAATGATCTATGAAATTCCATAACAGAGACAGCCGTCTTCAAAAGTAGCATTTATTTGCGAAACTGTGAAATTATATTAAAGTAGTTGTAATACAACACACGAGCAGAACGAAGGTTGCTAATAGACACACTAATGACAGACAAGGGTTATCACTGAGGCAGTGACTCAGCATCCTTTCCCACCCTTCCAAACACTGTGAACCAATAATACAGGTGGCAATGACCCAACAACGAAAATCTTGCTTACCACACTAATTTTATATTACATGATCAATAACTTTGTGTATGGTCTGCATTTTCTGCTTTCTTACAAGGCTTACTGGGCATGAATACGATGCACTGTTTGCAGAAATGTATATGAAAATCAATGTTAAAGGTCGTGATGATATCAAAGAAAACTCAAAATGCAGGAAATGTTGTGACACGGAATCGTTACTGACGGGAAAGCACTGAACTGACAGAATAGGATGTGTGTTAGAACCAACAGAAATGAATGTAAAAAGCAGGAAAACGTAAAATATGGGAAATTAAAAATGGTTTTCTGTACATAATACTACAAGAAAGACAGATTAAGCATTTTCACAAAAATACGGTTGCTGATACCACAATACTTATAAGCTGCTAGCACCTACAAGCATGTGGCTTTCCAGTTTCATATCTGTTTCAATTATCTAAATACTCCTTTCAGGCCATGTACAACTTATCAAATTCAGTAATGGTTCTACCTCTCACCCAACAGATAACATTATACAAAAAAGAAAATTGCATAAAACTACTCCATTTCTCTACGTTATTCAACAGAAACAGGTCATCCCGTTAGAGTAACTGGTGCACTACCCAGTATGTTGGTAACTTTTTAGAGACTCTTGGAAAAAAAGGTTGATCTGTTAACTAAAGACATAAGTTTTACAACACAGCTAAATTAGTATTCAATAAAAAGAACACGATGAAACCTTACACACAAAGTAATGTGTACAAAATCACCAGCAAAGACAGTGGTAAGATATGCAGTGGTTAGACAGGTAGACATGTTGTAATTAGTTTGTCAGAACACAAGGGAAGCTGGCATCAAAGGAAGACATCTTCAGAACATCTTTTAAGAGAAAACCATGCATATGCTTTACATTGTGACATTTTACATATTGTTACGAAAAGTAGGAATCTGACACTACTGGAAACATCTTAAACCAATGAACATGGCACAGAACGCCAGCATAGTTTTAAATGACTGGACACAATTCCCTTGTTTATCTCATTAATTTAAGGTTCAGTTACACAAATTTTAGATTACAATAGTAAAACAGATTTCTTATTTTCTTGTTAAATTTAATCTTCATATTGTTGTTGTTGTGGTCTTCAGTCCTGAGACCGGTTTGATGCAGCTCTCCATGCTATTCTATCCTGTGCAAGATTCTTCATCTCCCAGTACCTACTGCAACCTACATCCTTCTGAATCTGCTTAGTGTATTCATCTCTCGGTCTCCTGCTACGATTTTTACCCTCCACGCTGCCCTCCAATACTAAATTGGTGATCCCTTGATGCCTCAGAACATGTCCTACCAACCAATCCCTTCTTCTGGTCAAGTTGTACCACAAACTTCTCTTCTCCCCAATCCTATTCAATACTTCCTCATTAGTTATGTGGTCTACCCATCTAATCTTCAGCATTCTTCTGTAGCACCACATTTCGAAAGCTTCTATTCTCTTCTTGTCCAAACTATTTACCGTCGATGTTTCACTTCCATACATGGCTACACTCCATACAAATATTTTCAGAAACGACTTCCTGACACTTAAATCTATACTCGATGTTAGCAAATTTCTCTTCTTCAGAAACGCTTTTCTTGCCATTGCCAGTCTACATTTTATATCCTCTCTACTTCGACCATCATCAGTTATTTTGCTCCACAAATAGCAAAACTCCTTTACTACTTTAAGTGTCTCATTTCCTAATCTAATACCCTCAACATCACCCGACTTAATTTGACTACATTCCATTATCCTCGTTTTGCTTTTGTTGATGTTCATCTTATATCCTCCCTTCAAGACACCATCCATTCCGTTCAACTGCTCTTCCAAGTCCTTTGCTGTCTCTGATAGAATTACAATGCCATCGGCGAACCTCAAACCTTTTATTTCTTCTCCATGGATTTTAATACCTACTCCAAACTTTTCTTTTGTTTCCTTTACTGTTTGCTCAATATACAGATTGAATAACATTGGGGAGAGGTTGCAACCCTGTCTCACTCCCTTCCCAACCGCTGCTTCCCTCTCATGCCCCTCGACTCTTATAACTGCCATCTGGTTTCTGTACAAATTGTAAATAGCCTTTCGCTCCCTGTATTTTACCCCTGCCACCTCTAGAATTTGAAAGAGAGTATTCCAGTCAACATTGTCAAAAGCTTTCTCTAAGTCTACAAATCCTAGAAACGTAGGTTTGCCTTTCCTTAATCTTTCTTCTAAGATAAGTCGTAAGGTCAGTATTGCCTCACGTATTCCAACATTTCTACGGAATCCAAACTGACCATCCCAGAGGTCAGCTTCTATTAGTTTTTCCATTCGTCTGTAAAGAATTCGAGTTAGTATTTTGCAGCTGTGGCTTATTAAATTGATTGTTCGGTAATTTTCACATCTGTCAACACCTGCTTTCTTTGGGATTGGAATTATTATATTCTTCTTGAAGTCTGAGGGTATTTCGCCTGTTTCATACATCTTGCTCACCAGATGGTAGAGTTTTGTCAGGACTGGCTCTCCCAAGGCCGTCAGTAGTTCCAATGGAATGTTGTCTACTCCGGGGGCCTTGTTTCGACTCAGGTCTTTCAGTGCTCTGTCAAACTCTTCACGCAGTATCGTATCTCCAATTTCATCTTCATCTACATCCTCTTCCATTTCCATAATATTGTCCTCACGTGCATCGCCCTTGTATAGACCCTCTATATACTCCTTCCACCTTTCTGCTTTCCCTTCTTTGCTTAGAACTGGGTTTCCATCTGAGCTCTTGATGTTCATACAAGTGGTTCTCTTATCTCCAAAGGTCTCTCTAATTTTCCTGCAGGCAGTATCTATCTTACCCCTAGTGAGATAAGCCCCTACATCCTTACATTTGTCCTCTAGCCATCCCTGCTTAGCCATTTTGCACTTCCTGTCGATCTCATTTTTGAGATGTTTGTATTCCTTTTTGCCTGCTTCATTTACTGCATTTTTATATTTTCTCCTTTCATCAATTAAATTCAATATTTCTTCTGTTACCCAAGGATTTCTACTAGCCCTCGTCTTTTTACCTACTTGATCCTCTGCTGCCTTCACTACTTCATCCCTCAAAGCTACCCATTCTTCATCTACTGTATTTCTTTCCCCCATTCCTGTCAATTGTTCCCTTATGCTCTCCCTGAAACTCTGTACAACCTCTGGTTCTTTCAGTTTATCCAGGTCCCATCTCCTTAAATTCCCACCTTTTTGCAGTATCTTCAGTTTTAATCTACATGTCATAACCAATAGATTGTGGTCAGAGTCCACATCTGCCCCTGGAAATGTCCTACAATTTAAAACCTGGTTCCTAAATCTCTGTCTTACCATTATATAATCTATCTGATACCTTTTAGTATCTCCAGGGTTCTTCCATGTATACAACCTTCTTTCATGATTCTTAAACCAAGTGTTAGCTATGATTAAGTTGTGCTCTATGCAAAGTTCTACCAGGCGGCTTCCTCTTTCATTTCTTAGCCCCAATCCATATTCACCTACTATGTTTCCTTCTCTCCCTTTTCCTACACTCGAATTCCAGTCACCCATCACTATTAAATTTTCATCTCCCTTCACTATCTGAATAATTTCTTTTATTTCATCATACATTTCTTCAATTTCTTCGTCATCTGCAGAGCTAGTTGGCATATAAACTTGTACTACTGTAGTAGGTGTGGGCTTCGTATCTATCTTGGCCACAATAATGCGTTCACTATGCTGTTTGTAGTAGCTTACCCGCATTCCTATTTTCATATTCATTATTAAACCTACTCCTGCATTACCCCTATTTGATTTTGTGTTTATAACCCTGTAGTCACCTGGCCAGAAGTCTTGTTCCTCCTGCCACCGAACTTCACTAATTCCCACTATATCTAACTTTAACCTATCCATTTCCCTTTTTAAATTTTCTAACCTACCTGCCCGATTAAGGGATCTGACATTCCATGCAATCTTCATATAAGTATGCAATAATATTGGTGTAGATACACATCATTTTATTTGTAGTTACAACATTCAGTAGTCAACTGACGATGACACAGAATGTCAAAAACTGGGTGAGTGAGTAGAAGGGTTATGCGGGCGCACGACAGCAAGGTCTTCAGCGCCCGTTCAGTATCATAGTGAGACAGGTGTCAAGAAAAAAACTCAGAACAGTTACATCAAATGGAACATAAAACACGGGGAACAATCAGTCAAAAACTGGTTTGTGAGTGAACGAACAACAGAAGCAGACACTCAGGAAGTTAATTCAACTTCCCATCAAGAAGCAGGATATCACTTGTATAAGCTATCCCCTCCAGCACAGATATTTCCATTTTTTTAGTCTCATTAGTAAGGACTACACTTATATCCCTACGGAACATACGAGTCATTCTTTCGCAGACAATGCAGCATAATCACAACCTGGATTCTCAGTCATTAAAAATGACTTTTACATTGGCCCCAAACACATATTCATCCACAAGACAGAATTTAGGGACCACAAGTTGTCGAAGACACAAGTGATGTCCACCAGGACACCAACCACATACCTTCAGGAAGAAGACTGACAACTTTGAACTGCTCAATTTGTTGCATCTTCCAGTTACCTCACTTTGTGAAAGCCAAATCGCCTCTCATTCAGGTCACAAAAAGCTCTTTGACTAGCTATACTCGAATCAAGTATAATAATGTCAAGGTGCTGATTAACAAGATTATGTTGCTAAAGTCCGATTCGTGTGTGTGTGTGTGTGTGTGTGTGTGTGTGTGTGTGTGTGTGTGTGTGTGTGTGTGTTTTAGAATTTTTGGTCTGCTTATAATTTTTGTCATTAGTCCCTTGTTAAACACATGTGAAATTCTGAAGGATATACTCCCCTACTTAACCGTTCTGTAAACAGAATATATTGTTGAACACCCACATACTTAATGCCGGGCAAATTGGATATCAAATGGACAGTGGGCCTGAAAGTGTGAAACAACCACGAATTTTACACGTAACACTAACATCAGTGAAATTAGCTTCCATACAATGCTTACAAATTGATAGTCCAGGAAATATTATTTATAATTGTGCTCAATTTAATTTCCATATGTCTGTTTTTTTAATTTGGAAAAGCTGCAGTAATTGCCAGTTTAAATGGCTTTTGTTTAATTCTTCACCAGAAAATTAATGGTGCACATTTACTTTTCACACCATATTCGCTGTCATTTATATTCCAATACATATTTTAATGATAAAAAGGTGCACCAAATGTATGTTTGAACAAAATCCGTAAAATAAATTCCATGAGGCAAGAAATATGAAGTTTTGTAGTGACAGAGAATCTTTTCTCAAAGCTTAATATCAATTCTTCTCTTAGTACCATGTGTCTGTACTTTCTATCGTATATTGTTAACTTCAAGTGTTAATTCTGTGCAAGATAACTGCATCAAGGAACTAGCAAATTGTGATCACACTGCAGCACTTTTAAGCTTCAAATAATTTCACTTCATATTGAGGACACCTTGAAACTGCCAATGTCAACAGTGAGCTAATACTCACTGAAGAGGACAGTAAGCATTGTTGTTCAACAGGAGCAACTGATTTGTGTAGAAGCTCATTCTTTTGAATGAAATAAATTGGGGTGGGAACAGTAAATGATTTGCATTGTATATATAGGGAGAACAAATGGGGAAGTGATGCCACACATTCTTGAACCAATTCAAAGGGGTTAACACCGTAGAACACTATTTACCTCGGGGTTAATGGAGTGGTGGCTGAGCAACTACCATAAGAAATCAGTAAAGCACATTGCAAATTAAACAATTATTAAAACACTCTTTGCCACAATTATGAAATTTTGGTTGATTATATGTTCTACACCTGATCCTGATACAAAAATTTAGTTTTATTTTTTTTTTTTGGGGGGGGGGGGGGAGGGGGGAGAGAGAGAGAGAGAGAGAGAGAGAGAGAGAGAGAGAGAGAGAGAATATTCTAACGTAATTATAGGGTAATTATATTCCTAATATACTTAATTCTGTATTACTTGAGAAGTTGAATATCATTTTATGAATTCATCTGGAGGCTATATTCATACAGCTGTTTGTTCCAAACCCAAGAACACTAATAACAATAACTCTCATGTTACAGTGAATATACTACCAAGTGGTTATAATTGAAGTTCAGCTACATATAGCAGTCCAATGTGGGTTGTAATTATCTTAAGGCAGAAAAATGTGGTAGGCATGCTAATGCATTAATGTGGAAACAATTTACCTTGGGGAAATGAAAAAAGAAAGAAAGAACTGGTTCCAGTTTTTGCCACCAGGTGCAAATCTGGTACTGTACAGCATCTCGCCAATGTCTCCAATGCTCATACTGAACATACTGCTTAAGCAGTGGTTAATAATAAAATCAACATTATGTCTTTCACATTTGTTTCCCCTTTTCTGCCCACGTGTGCCATTCCTAATCGATTACAAATGGAAACATTTCTATACAGAACGTTAAACTAAAATACTTTCAGCTGTCTAAATTTCCAGTTATTATTTCATTTGTGCAACCGGTTTCCGTGCTACATTATGCCATCTTCAGGCCCCCATGACTGGTGTGTAGGAAGAATCCCTCCTCTGGTCCAGTCAAATAAGGGCCAGCATTCAGTGCTTAGTAACTGTAAATTTTGATCATCACTTGCTGACTGTTAGACAAACATGGACTTACAGAGCCATTTCTATACATCTTTCTTGCATTCACAGCACCACATTAGCACCTGGTGGACGAAACTTGAACCAGTTTTTTTCAGCATAAATTGGTTCTGCATTAATGGATTAGAATATCTACCAAGTTTCACTGACATATGATGATTATAGCCCACAGTGGACCTCTGAGTGGTTGCACTATAATTGTAATTACACAGAGTGTGGTTAGTTTAATGATCCTCAGCTTGTTGTTTAACAGATGTCTAAATGAGGTTTGTGAATGAACCGTAGATATGGTCGATAACTTGAATAAAATAACTTTGTAATAGACAGGCTGCAATGGTGTTTGAGAAAAAGCACATGTGGGGGGGAGGGGGGAGGCATTGTTGCTGGAATGCAGACAGCCAAACTTGACTAAATAAAGAAGAAACAGGTGGCACTGTAGAAAGGACCAAGGTCAGCTGGCAACTGATCCCCACCACTTGACTCAATGAAACATCAGTCACAAAGTTATTTTAATGAAAATGTATCTGATACAGTTTTAAACTAAAAATATCCTTTACACCTGCACCGAGGTTTCTCAGAATACAACCCCATATGAAATTAATATTTCACGAATCTACTTAATTGCAAAGTAACAGGTGAATTGCTCTGTTCCAAAATCAACTAGCTAATTGAATTAATCCGGGCAAAAGAGGCAGTAACAGAGGAATGGGAGGTAGCTGTGATATCCCCATACATAAAAAATAAATGTAAGTCAGTGTATGACAGCTATATGGGTGTAGCACAACTACAATTCTACAACAAGATCTCCTCAGATTGTCTACTAGAAGGAAAAAAAACACTGACAACAGATATTGGAGAATACCAAGGTGGTTTTCAGACAATCAACCACAGAACAGACTTATCTTAAACAGGCATGTGAGAAAGTGAACTAATATGGCCAAGAATCATGTCTCCTCTTTGTAGACTTCAAGAAGGTTTATGATAGTATCCACACAATGAATCTGATTACAATCATGACAGAATTTGATATAGAAAAGAAATTGGTGGGACTTTTAGAGAGATGTTTACATGACACAAAAGCTATGGTCATAGGTAATAAAATTACAAAGTACCCAAGCAAAAACAGGATTATGACAAAGAGATGGGTTAGCACCTGTCCCTTCCAATCTGGCACTTGAAATAGTAATTCCAGAGTTGAACAAGGAACTACATGATGGTCAAATCAACAATTAAAATATTGGTTATCTGACCCCTGTTGCTGACCGTGCCTTAATAGCATGCACACAAGAAGAAGTGAAAAGCAGTATTCAGACTATATAGTTGTCTAACCAGGAACACTCTAAAACAAGACCTTAACTGACTGCTTACATTTGAGGAAAATATAGACCCGTCTGGAAACCAACTACTAGACAATGGGGAAGACACCACAATACTGACCCATAGAGGGAAGCCAAATAAAAGTGAGATAAGATGGAAAAGAAGTAAGTAAACTTTATTATTTCAAAAATAATTACCTTAACCGACAACACATTTATCCAGCTGTGAGGCAAGACAGTCAGTGCCTTCATAGGGAAGTGTTTTTTGGTTGCCTATGGAACCACGATTGCATTCAGACGTGCAGCTCTTTGTCCCAAGCAAACTGATGGCCACGAATAGCTTTCTTCAGGTCCCCAAAAATATGGAAATCACATGTTGAAAGGACAGTACTGCAGGATGGATGTGTAAAGACATCCCAGCATAACTTCCGCAGCGTAGTCTAAACAACCTTGGAAAGTCGTGGGCAAGTGCTATCCTGCAAGAGAATGATTCTGTCCGTAACCCACTGCTCACCGATTTTCTGGAACATGACACCACAATTTATGCGCAGTGGTACTTTAACACTTTGCAAAAACTGAAGTGTGCCATCAAGTCCAGTCGCCCAGGAATGACGACAGATGGGATGATTCTGCTGTAGGATAATATCCTCCCAGATACTGTCTAGGTTATTTCACCTATGCTGCAGACATTTCGTTGGGAAGCCCTCCATACTGTCCCAATATCTCTCCATAGAATTCCCATATTTTTGGAGCCCTGAAGAAACACACTGTGGCAGTCCATTTGCTTCAGACGAAGAGCTCCACACCTGGCTACAATCGTAATGTAGGCAACTGCAAACATTTTTCCATGAATACGTTTGCCACCCTGTCTAACAGTTGGATAAATTTACTTGCAGTTATGACAATTACATTTGGAATAATAAACAGATGACTTAGGTTTTTTTTCCATTTGTTTAATTTTCATTTGACTACTGCTTACAGAAAAGCTGTACAAGGAGCCTAACATCATTGGAGTGATAAAAAGCAAGGACTCCAGTGGGCTGGACATGTAGTGAGAATGGAAGAAATGAGATGGCCCAAAACTGCAATGGAATGGATGGCAAGAGATTGGTGGCCATCAGAATACCACTCCTGTTAATAATGCAGTAAAAACTACAAGTACTATATTTCTGTTGTAACTGAGAGCCACACTATTAAGCATGACCCATCAACTGATTTTTCTCCAGTGTATTATTTGGGCTATATTACATTTTTCCCAATATTAATCTGAAACAAAAGTGCTTGTGTAATCTGCATATATGTTGCTGCTCTCTGCTATAGTTAACAATGAGTCACTTTCTTTCCTAGAACATAATAAGATTGAAAGTAACAGTTGTCTTTCTGTAAATCTCTATTCCAATTCATTTGGCTATATAGAATGAATTCCATAAGCACAAGCCTATGTATACCCAATGTTTTGCTAATCATTTATAGTCACCCTGCACTAAACAATGGAATCTTTCTTAAAAATATTATGGCATTCATAAAAAGCTCATGATTTGTTAGTAAATTATCATTACTGAAATAAGAAACTACTCCATAACACTCTGTCTTTTCAAAACACAGCAGCGTCCTTTCGTCGTAGTCATCATCATCATCATCATCATCGTAGTCATCATCATCATCATCATCATCATCATCATCATCATCATCATCATCATCCCATCATCCACAAACTATAATTGATTGGTTATACAGACCTAGTAAAATACACAAAGCTGTATCAAAATGGCAGGAGATTCTGCCCATAATACTGTATAAAAAACCTTCCAAAAATGCAATAAGTCTGTAAAAAGACAATGGCAGCTCTGAAATTTTGTAGTGCATACAAACTACTGTAAAAATTACATACATTTAAACCAAAGAAGACAAATAACAGTAACATGCAAAGAATTCCACTGAGAACATTTCCCATACCTGCAGTCTTGTGTCACGACACCACTGTTCAAGGTGTGATAGATTATATCTTATCTGCATTCCTTTAGTCCAATGACACAAATCCTTTCGAAGCAGTAGGTTATTCAGTGAACTGGCACAAATGAAGTAAAACATCTGTAAAAGAAAAACACCCAAATTCATGTAACATGGTAACATTGTCAGGGATACTTTGTTTTGCTTTTTGTCTGTAAACTACTAGACACCTCAATCTATACAAGATACTCCCCTTGCAAAACCAGATTGAAACAATATTCATTTTAGCCTAGTATGGTGTAGTTTACTGTCAGAAAATCTGGTACCTCACCTGCCGAAATATCTGGACAATAAGCTCTGGGTCAACACCATGGTACCCCATTATTTTATGAATAGAATTTAGTTCCTGCAGGAGTGCATCCAGTGACTTCTGTGCATCCAAAAATGGCTCCGAGTCTCTTGATGTAGAGGCAGCTCTTCCTCTCATCCCACTAGGTTTTTGACTTGACAAGCCACTTATTGCTTCATGTTCAAGAATAGCTGGCACCACCAATGGTTGTACCTTTTCTTGTATGTGCCCAATAAGACTCTGTAATGATATATATATTATTTTAGACACTATTTCGGGAACAGTTAAATATATCTTTTAGATGAATTCGTAAAGCAACTGGCCAAAATATTAATGAGTTAAGGCAAAATATAAGTAAGACACTTAAAAATTGTCTTTCTCCAACTTGTAAAAACAGATATTCAAACCACACTGGGGCCAACAGAATAATTTCTCACTTTCAATATTGTTCACACAATGATTTAAAAAAGAAAGATGTAAATAAAGAAGTGAATAAACAATGTACTAAGGTATACATTACTCAAGAAACTGAGTTGCTAAATTTCTTAGCACCTACATGGGAAAAATGAACTGAATACGATCATTACAAGCAATGCTTTCACTGTACTTTAGTACATTCAAAAATGGGGAGTGATTTCCAAATCCATCAAAATAAAGGCAGGTTTGATGAACAGTCTATCTGCCTGTGTGCAAAGTGGGAATGTCGCATCTCATGCTAGGGTGGGTATCACCTTAAGGGGAAGTTACATGCTTCATCATTTAGATAGTAACCTCAGAATCAATTTGCACCTTTGTATCACGTAACAATTTGCTTGTTCCACACTGTGAGAGTACAATGGTCACTAGGTGTAATCAGATTTCAGCTAGATAACTTAAGTATTGTTTTGCACATGTCACAAATACAACAAGAAAACCAAATGCCTATCACTTTCATAAAAACAATCAAGTGTTGTCAATTGACCACAACTGTAGCTATTGCAAAATTTCACAGTGAATTGTTGGCAGTCAGCATCTCGTTCTTATTGGAGCCATATTTCCATAACAATAAATTATCTTGTATCTTCAAACAACGGAAAATCCACGATGGAATGTAGCAATATTATGAAAAGGATAGTTTGTACTCGCCATACAGCAGAAATGCTGAGTTGCAGATAGGCACAACAAAAAGACTGTCAGAAAGTGAGCTTTCGGCCAACAGGGTCTTCTTCGAAATTGGACAACACGCACGCACATGCAAATGCAACACACACACACACACACACACACACACACACACAGTGTCTCTGGCTTCAGCTGCAGAAACTGTGGTCGTGTGTGTGTGTGTGTGTGTGTGTGTGTGTGTGTGTGTGTGTGTGTGTGTGTGAGAGAGAGAGAGAGAGAGAGAGAGAGAGAGAGAGAGAGAGTTGCATTTGCATGTGCGTGCATGTTGTCTAATTTCGAAGAAGACCTTGTTGGCTGAAAGCTCACTTTCTGACAGTCTTTTTGTTGTGCCTATCTGCAACTTAGCATATCTACTATATGGTGAGCAGCAACTATCTTGTATCTTCGTAATTTCACTAGATGTGTGTCTTTTCATATTTTCAAAATATGAGATGTTACTCAAAGAAAAAGGGATGCTTGACTTCACACAATATTATCGGCTGCCGCTATATGCCATCCTACTACAAGTCCACAACAACTGGTTATGTTATGCAGTGAATTCACTAATTCTTAAGTGTCTCATGAAGTATATGCAGTTTCCCCTTGATACAAAATTAAAATGCATTGTAAGCATGGTCTCTTGAGGCAATAGGCTAGGTGGAAGCTGTTAGGTATCACCCTCAGGTGATATACAAAAAGATTCACAAAAAGTTAAATTTGACTGGATAGCAAAACCAGTTCTCTGGCTTGTGGAAGAATAAAATGAAATGTAGCAGTTATGATAAGCTGCAGATACGGGAAGTAAGGAGAACTTTAAACACACATTTTGATGAATACCCTCACAAACAAAATTAAAAAAAAAATACTTGGGACACTCAATGAAACATGCTGCCACTAACATAATGTATAATTTAAACATATTACACAGAGCCAGCAAGTAACAGCTGCTGCTGGAGATTTTAGATCTACTGACAACTTCCATTCATGGAAGAAAAAACCTGAAACGTATGGTGTATATCACACCACATTACCACGTAAGTACTTAAGGCTTGTTATTTTGAGAACTCTATTGAATTGTGTATAAGGTTGAGGTAGCTGGCTAACATTCAACAGCAGATGTATGTGCAGTACCCTCACTACTGTTTGGGTGCTACTGGGTGGAGGGGGGAGGAGGGGGGGGAGGGGTCACAGTGGTATGATTGGGCTCTTGCAGTACAGTCTAAGCAGCTTCTACACTGTAGAAGCCATGGATTTGTTCACCAAGTTGCCCTCCCTTGACTTGGCACCTTTTACTAGTGGGTAATCTCCAGGCTCCCTTCAGCAGCAGCCAGACTCCTGCCCTGGGAGGCAGCAGTTCATGACCCAGACAGAACAGTCACCACCCTGCTACACTGGTAGTGGCAACCTGACACCTCATGCTTTCATGCTTTCACTCACAGGGGCAAGTTCTGCTCCACGAGACTGTCATCCCCTACAAGAGTTATGGCAGGCTTTCACACAACTGGTGCCTTCCACGAGCAGCCACATCATGCCTGACTGGGGCACTAGCTTTTGTGCATCAGGATTTCTGGGTGCAGAAATCACAGTGGACTTCCTGGCCAACAGTCGGTCACCACAGCACACCACGAGTCATCTGTGTCATGCGTGAAAAGAGGGGTGTGAATACTGTGCTGCAGTGCTACAAGTGTATTAGGATGAATCTCAATAAAATATTTTACTTTCTGATACTGTTTTCCTGAGATACCATTGGCCCACACCCTTACCAAGACCCACCATCACAACCCACCATCACAACCCAGCCCTGCACAGAAGTGGCTCCTCACCCCAGACCACATTACACTGTATTCATATGAAGTTCTTTGTCGGCTGCCACCAAAAACACACTATACTCATGATGTCAAAGAGCATGCAAAAGCCTCATAGCACATTAGCAGCATGTTGAGGGCATATGCACTAGCAGAATTTAATTTACATGGGATGCAACTATTGCAAGGTTTCTTTGTTCTGTAGCCACATGTAGAACACAAGACCTCTTGGGTATTGAGACTAGCACTTTAATCACATCCTCCATCAAGGGTAACATTGACTATACCTCAGAATGATTAACAGTTCTGTCCAAAATCCTTCCCACCTCTTCCAAGGGATGTTTCACCAAGATGGAACCTTCGATTTGCATTCTGTTACCCACTAAGCTACAATAATACATCAATTATGTTTTATAGAGAATCGTGTGGCAACATGGGATACAACTTCTTCCACACCCTACTTTTCTTTTTTCATCACCTTCCCCCTTCCCTTCCCTTCCCATCCATCACCAAAACACATCATTTCATGAAACAAGTAATGAAAACAGTTCTTTTGGTTTGACATTGTATATTCGGTGTCACAAAACATTAAGAAATTGTTGTTGAATTAGGTCAGATTTCCTAGCACTTAACTGATGGATCACATTATGACAGTACATCCAAGAATGAACCTCTGATTTAGAATATGGCTTAGGCCAAAATGAATACTGTGTATATCGCCCACGACCACAACTCTCACTTTCCTTAAATAAGTTTGTATGTATACTGTCTGGATTACATTCAGTCACAACCAGTATTATGGCAGTATGAAGAGTGTATCTATAAATAACAGTATTTCACTCATTATCTCATATTTGCAGTGTGGCACCTTCTTTAGGTTAGTTGGCAGATTTGCCGGAGGGGACCAAACAGTGAGGTCATCAGTCCTTTGAATTAGGGAACAATGTCAGCCTCGCCCTTTTAAAGGAACCATCAAGGCATCTGCATGAAGTGATTTAGGGAAATCATGGAAAACCTGAATCGGGATGGTCAGACGCAACTTTGAACCATCGTCCTCGCTAATGCGAATCCAGTGTGCTAACCCCTGCGCCACCCCACTTGGTCCTTCTTTTGTTTGTTGCACTTGTACAGCCTCTCAAAACACACAGTGATGGCTCTATCATATACCTCACTGAAAATTGTTATTTAGGTTATCTTGCTCCACTTTCAGTGAAAAAAGAAAAGATTACATTAGATCCAGTATGAGCTTTAAGGCTAAAATCGAGATTTTTTTATATTTAGAAGTCCTTGTGCAAATATGTGCATTTTAGCTGCTGTGGAAGCAGGCACTTTGTTGTGATAAAACAAGATCACATGGAAACTTGCTATTTCTGCTCTTCCAACAGTCTTTCGAGTTGTATATAGTAAACTGTATACTCCTCTTCTGAGCAGTTTAGAAATGCACAAACTAGCTTTCAAAACTTCAGTTACTGTCTGACCAACTATATTTTTACTGATAGTATGATCAGTACAATATTTACTAACTGCAAACTTTACTGAAAATAACACCTTGCAATCCTTGCAGACAAACATTCAGTACAGCTTTAGAGATGAATGCCAAGATAATTCAACATGCATATTTAACTTTTTTGTTCTGTAGCCACATGTAGCCTCTTCAAATATTTTCCATGTATGAAACATGTTCTTCAGAAGGGACTGTTCTCTGATGTCCAGACCAATGTGTATTTTCATGAATATATCTATCAGAGTTGAATTTATTGTAATGAAGAAGACCAGAGGCATAGAAATAAAAGAGGCCTTAAATGATAAATGTGATCTCTCAAGGCACCAATAGGTCCTCAGACCCATTCTAAACATCATTTCCAATTGGACTGCGTGACAGAGAGCAAGTTGGGCCTTGTTGTCTAGCAGTAAAGCACTTGACTGGAAACCAAGAGGTTACAGGGTCGAATCCTGGTCAGAACTCTGATGTTTCAATATGCGTTTTCACTTAGCCTTCACCTCTCAATGATGAGAGAAGTCGCCAGAAATGACACACAGTTCAAATTCCACATTAGCCACACAGAATTATTATCTATGCAGAGCACTAGAGCAAAACCACATTCACTGCTTGTAATAGTTACTCACTACTGAGATTTGCAATAATACATGATATGATACATGATTAGCACGTGCCTTTCTCAGAAGTGAAGTAGTTTTCAGGACTATCTAATTCTGGTTGAATGTAGAAGAGACAAGATAAAATTTCAAGCAAAATCATGTAACTTTCAACTGGTTTCACTCTACACACTAATGATGTAGGTCAGTGTACTCAGAAGTGTGATAGTTAGCAAGCCACATATCTTCTCTGTGGCACTTCCATTCCCTCACATCGTTTTGGCATTTTTAACACCCGCCAATTGGCTCTGGCGTGTCCTATGCATTCCGCCAAAGAGGTATGAATGCTCACTGCAGCTGTGGGAGCACTGTAGACCTGGCTTCGGCAGAGTGGTAGTCCGAGTGAATTCTTCCCTGTGAAGCCATCAATTAGGAGACATGATTTGTCATCACACTGGTGTTGTGTATGTTTAGTGTGCTACATGCCTCGAGCTGCCAACTAACTAAAATCATCCACTGGATTTTGTGCTGGCACTTTACCTTGGGTCAGAATTGACTCAGTTTAGCTTGTACAAAGGGGAGTTTCATTATATAGAATGAACTCTCTCACTGCAGAGCTCTAGGAACATAACTTCTTGTCTGGCAGTTGAATTCAGTTATGAGCATCCTGAAAACTGGGTTAAAAGGTGGTCAAAGTGAGTTATGCCATCATCTGGACCGTAATATATACTTGCATAGGTACCATTGACTGGGTTATGTGCAATTGTGTTTTTCTTAATATGTACACTTGCTTTCTATTCATTACAGACCAGGAGTCATAGTTAACACTGCCGAACGAATACCAGTCCTTTGTGTTCTTGCCAAGGGAGTTTGTGGTAATTCGCAGCCTTCTTTATTGCTGCTTATTATGAGGTGGCCCATTTGGACTATGTTTTATTTCTTTTAAACCTCTGGTGAGTACTGTTCAGGGTTGATGATGTGCAAGGGTGAAAATGGATTTAAAATCATGCACGACTGTTTTAAAGGGATGTTACTTTAATATGAGTTAAAATGTCTGAAGTTTTTACATTTATGAACAAATATTCTATTCAGTATTTGCTTTTTAATGGTTGCATGTTGAGGTTGTTATAATTCATGATAACTAATTACAAATATTCACTGAGGCCTTGCCTTTGGTTTGGATCTGATTCGGATTAACTATCTTAATATGTAATAAAGATGTTGCTTGAACGTTGTTTTGCATGCCTCTCAACCCAGCACCACGACTCCTAACTACCACATTATTGTTGATAACCTACAGCAGGTGTTCAAAACAGAATTGTAATTTCAAATTGTGCCAAATGTGAAATCCATGCCATCATACAGTTTTTATTGGCAAAAATATTTCAAATTTGTTGACATTTATCACAATTTTTTTCTGTGCAGGGACTGCATGTGATGCAGAAAGATGGTGTGCATCAGAGGTAGATTTTGTATAAACGTTTATGAGCAAATATTCGTGATGATAGAACTGGCGGTTCTTCTGTAGTCGGCAACAAATTGATACAGGAAAATCAGCAAAAGACTTCATGGAAACATGCGTGTTTGTAATATCTCCACTGTCATAACTTTCTGCAGATTTATCTGAAGGTTTTGTATAAGTTCATGTCCACACATTTAGGGTAGCACAAGTTCTCTTCTTCTTGTGCTCAAAAACTACTTTCCGAGAACCAGATAACTCGGCTGATTACTACTTCTTCTCCTTGACGATGTGGAAAGTGACAATTAAGGTGGGTAAGGGCACTGTTGAGGAGGAATTCCCGGGGATTAACGGGGACTTACATGAAGGGAGAATTACACTTAGGATAATAGAGCAAAGAGAAGTAACAGTGACTACCAGACCACCAGCTGGTGAAAGAGACAAACTGTGGAGAGTTGATGGAAAATGTAGGTAGTGATTTTGGTATCATGTTCTGGATGCAAGAGTGTCAAAGTGTTGACAGAAAAGAGTGAAGATTTCCCCTGAGGGTACAGAGTAACAGGCCATAACAGGATGTCCTGAATGGTGGAGCTTATGGATCTCAGCAACAAGTAGAAAAAGGGTATCCATGGGCTGGTAGAAGTTAGGTAGAAGATAGATTCCACAAAGTATGTCAGAGAAGGAATTGTAGACAATGCTGGACTTATGGATTGTGGTCAAGCCTTATAGATGTCTCTTACATTTTCTACTGATTACACTAATCAAACAGATCACTATCTGAAACCCATTGTTTGAAGAACACTTGCAGAGATACAGTAAATATTAGGCATACCTGATAGATTCCTACAGCTATATCTGAAAGAACTTGTCTGTATTCAGACAGATCAAAATTCCTTAGACACTGTTCATTCTGTCTTGGTGTGTTTTCGGTTTGGAATGTTTTGTCTCCACTATATTGTTTCAAATTATGCAGAAGTCTCAGAGTGTTTGACAGCCACAAAACTGTTGTATCCATATCATCATGTCTTTTCTTAGTTACTTTCTTGATGGTGTTGATAGTTGCCGTCAGCAGTGATCGTACTTTCTCATCATCATTTGTACAATCTGTGTGCCTAATGCACATGAATAAAATGTATGCAGGCAATCCTGGTAACAGTGTTACAGCAATACGTGGCTTTAACTCTGCAATTATAAGAATAGAAAATTCAGAAACAATAAAAACAATCAACATAGAAAAGGTATCAGTGAACATTACACAAAAATATTCAGATGCGTGTACTGACCAAATATCAGATGCCTAACGATATGTTGAACATCCTCTTTGCGAAACTCAAACATGCCTTGGTAATGGCTTTCCTTCTTTCTTGTCACTCTTATGTTATTCCTTTGATCTTGGCTCTTCACTAGAGTTTTCTCTGTTGCGCTTTCAGCCGTTTCAGAACTATTATCCAATTCATTTGGTAGCACTATGAACAAAAATTATACTCTTTCTTAAGGGGATAACCACAATCACTGCATTGAAAACAAACAAAAGTGTACACACACACACACACACACACACACACACACACACACACACACACACACAAATATACTTACAACCTGCATCCTTCAGTGCCTTAGTTTGCAGCTTTAAGTTCTTCTTACATTGTCGCAGTTCCTCTTTCGCTAAATCTAGTTTCTCTTGCAGGTCCTGTAATTTTTACACAACAGAATTAGAAATAATTAAGATAGACAAGGAAACAGTCTAACGCAACATTTATTTTGCCATTTGCACTGTATGTGGTAAAAATCAATATCTATCTAGATTTCGTCGCACATATTAGTTCAGTTCAGCATTGTTACATGAGTACCAGTAAACAAAGCTGTATTCGCATGTACTGACTTTAGAAACATCACATGAAATGATAAGAAATGGGATTAATTATTATGCAACTGCTGAAGAAATGGTTGCACTATAAATGTTATCAGTTTGTCCAACACTGAAACCCCTAACAGCTTTATATTTAAAAAATCCAGGAGCATTGGTGGCAGGTTAAAAAAACTTGTAGGATGAAACTTCCTGGCAGATTAAAACTGTGCACCGGACTCAAACTTGAGTTTGAGTCTCAGTCCAGCACACAGTTTTAATCTGCCAGGAAGTTTCATATCAGTGCACACTTCGCTGCAGAGTGAAAATCTCATTCTGGAAATATGTAGAATATTTGTCAGGTTCCTTATCATTTACAGAGAAGGTATCATGAAAGCGAGTTCATATATCGTCACAGAGAAAAGAAGTTCTAGCTATGTACGTTGTTCTAACATAGTCTTCAGATACATTTATTTCTTCTCTGACAATGGAACCTTATACTTATGTCTTAACAAAAAAATCATTTGTTCTTACTGGTCTACATACACAGGCTGCAGTTTAGCAAAAGACAAGAAGCCAAGTACAGTTCACTAGCATTTATCAAACCGGTTACTTCATAGTTCAAGGAGATATCAAACAAGTCAGGAAGCCACAGAAAGTGATCACAGCGTTTACAATCCTATAACCAGATGAAAGAGGGTAAACTCTAGACATACCCGAGAGTAGACTGAGAAGCAGCAGTCAATAAACAAAGTGCAGAAGGAATACCAAGGTTTAACATTTCTGGCTTCACTTACTCTGTTTCTTATTGCATAATTAGTATAATATCTGTGGTTAAATGACAGGCCCAAGGCTGACAGCGTTTTTTTTTTTTTTTAATGATGAAAACTGTAGAATGCATACCATATAGTAAGAAAGAGATGAAGCAGTCAGTTCCATAACGGATGAAAGCAATCTGCCTCCATACCACAGCAATGTACTGCTTATTCACTATGAGAAACTTTGTTACAAAGAAGGAACAAATTGGATAATTTATGGTGTAGCTGTGTTTAAAATATGACAATCTAAATGTGTAGAACTGGTCACAGCAACAGCTAAATTTTCTCAATGAGCTGCAGCTTGAGACAATGTGAATGACAGCCAATTGAGTCTATGATCAGTAAGCAACCCAACACACCAACTCCTCTGCAACACACAGGCCTGGAAATACTGTGTTATAAATCAAAACGGTCCATAATCAAGCTACAATTAATGATAATTTTTGTACCATGTGTAGCTTCCACTGTCTGTGTAAGAACTGAAACCATTAATTGATTTGTTAAAAATTACATTTTTCACTTCAGCATTTAATTTCTGTGTAAAGAACACTTCACCTCTAGTAGCTGTTGACCTAACAGAAAATGTACTGGTAATTCACTAGCTGGTACATTCACGAAATACAATACTGTCACATTCTGCAAAATACCCATTAACGTTTATTCAGGACCAGTTTCAGTGAGCTCTACACTTCAGACAAGAACACTACTAACACAGGAATGCAGATGAGAAAGCATTATTTGGAATTATTATGAGACTGGTTAAACATGCAGTGCAATTTCTCAACCTGCAAATAAATCATTTCCTGGCCACCCATGTATGCTAGCCCTGTTCACTATTTTAGTCACCTCTATCAGTTTCCGGCTGCAAGGGGAAGAGGGTTTTCATTCAGCCTGAAGATGATGGGCCGGTCATCCCCCGTCGTCATCGTCAATCTGAGGGCTGGTTTGATGCAGTTCCCCATGTTACTCTACCCTGTGCAAGCCTCTTCATCTCCGAGTAACTATTATAAACTACAGCCTTTTGAGCCTGTGAACTGTACTCATCTCTTACACTGCCTCTAGAATTTTTAACCCCTCCACCATATGCATGCATCCAGTACTTAAATTGGTTATCACTTTATGTCTAAGAATGTGTCCTATCAACCAATCCCTTCTTTTAGTCAAGTTGTGCAACAAATTTCATCTTTCCCCAATTCTATTCAGTATCTCTTCATTAGCTATGCAGTAAATCCATCTACCCTTCAGAATGATCAATCCATCTAACCTTCAGGATTATTCTCTAGCACCACATTTGAAAAGATTTTACTCTCTTCTTGTCTAAATTGTTCACTGTCTACATTTCACCTATTTACATGGCAACAATCCAGACAAATACCTTCAGAAAAAGCTTCCCGACACTTGAATCTATATTCAATGTTAACAAATTTCTCTTCTTCAGAAACACTTTTCTTGGCATTTCCTGTCTACATTTTATATCCTCTCTACTTTGGTCATCATTTATTTTACTGTCCAAATAGGAGAACTCGTCTTCTGCTGTTAGTGTCTTGTTTCCTACACTAATTCCTTCTGCGTTGCCCGACTTAATTCGACTACATTCCATTACCCTTGTCTTACTTTTGTTGATGTCCATCTTGTATCCTCCTAAGTCCTTTGCTATCTCTGACAGAATTACAATGTCACTGGCAAGCCTGTAAGTTTTTATTTCTTCTCCCTGAACTTCAAATTTTTCTATCATCTCCTTTACTGCTTGCTCAATGTACAGACTGAACACTGGGAATAGGCTACAACTGTCTCTCATTCCCTACTCAGCCACTGCTATCCTTTCATGCCCCCTTAACTTCTGTAACTAGTGTCTGGTTTCTGTACAGGTTGTAAATAGCCTTTCGCTTCCTTACTTTATATCACTGCTACCTTCAGAATTTCAATGAGAGTATTCAAGTCAATATTGTTAAAAACATTTCTCTAAGTCTACAAATGCTAGAACACATGTTTGCCTTTCCTTAACTCATCTTCTAAGAGAAGTCTTAGTGTCAGTATGCACTGGGTCTTCCTACATTTCTTTGGAATCACAATTGATCTTCCCTAAGGTCGGCTTCTGCCAGTTTTTCCATTCTCCTGTAAACAGTTCATTTTAGTATTTTACAGTCATGATTTATTAAACTAGTAGTATAGTAACATCGACATCTGTAAGCACCTGCTTTTTTGGGATTGAAATTATTACATTCTTCTTGAAGTCTGGGGGTTCTTCACCTATCTCAAAGATCTTGCAATTTTATCATGGTTTGCTCTCCTAAGGCCGTCAGTAGTTCTGAGGGAATGTCATAATATCTCCTGTCCCACCTTCATCTATGTCCTCTTCCAATTCCATAACATTGCCTTAAAGTTCACTTCCCTCATATATCCCCTGTATATACTTCCACCTTTCAGCTTTCCCTTCTTTCCTTAACACTGGTTTCCCATCTGAACGCTTGATATTCATACAGCTACTTCTCTTTTCTCCCCAGGCCTCTTTACTTTTCCAGTAGGTGGTGTCTATCATTCCCCTAGTGCTTCTATATCCTTACATTTGTCCTCTTGTCATTCCTCTCTCACCATTTTTTACTTCTTGTTAATCTCACATTTTAGATGTTTGTATTGCTTTCCACCTGCTTCATTTGCTGTATTTTTACGACTTCTCTAATCTTTCTAAATTGATGGCAGTCTGAGCCTAATAGGACAGTTTTAATTATGAGTAATTTCCCCACTTTATGCTTCGTATTTGGATTAAACTGAAGAACTGAATGTTCAGTAATTGTACAGAGTGGTCTGGAGCTTGCAAAATCATGGAGTCAGCCAACAGATGTCACAGGTGCAGCTAGTATTATGTGACCTTGGTGTTTTCACAGTGGATTTCAGAGATTGGGAAGTGATCCTTCATAATAAACTAAGTTATCTGCAGTACAAAACATTGAGAGATTCTGAAATTGCATTTCCTGTGTGGGCATGAATTTTCATTTGAACTTTCCAGTGTTCTAGGTGAGTGTTGTTTTTAAGTGAATGTGCATTTGATATGTAGACAGCTTACATCAGGTTGCTGAGGCAGTAGACAGGTGAACATCAGTGTTTTAGTGAACATGACAGACTTGGCAAGGTAAATTACATTTCTTTTCGTGGAAATTTGGGAGTAATGTCTGAGTGAGTATTTCTCAATTGATTTTGAACAGAGGGAGGGAGGCACACACAGAGACAGAGACAGAGAGAGAGAGAGAGAGAGAGAGAGAGAGAGAGATGGGGCACTATCTCTATAGTACATCATTGAGTCAGGGCATGTAATATTGTTGGTTATCTATCGAACAAATAGGAATGTTGAGCTTGATGACATGTCTTTCTGGCTGTCATTCATATAGTGAGGTATGTGTAGCATGAGTTTACATTCGTACTGCACTCATCTGCTACAACAGGAAAGACTGCACTCAAAAGCAGTCGCCACAGTCATCAACATGACAAAAAATGAAGTTGACACTTCATTACTTGGCTGGAAGATGAAAATGGCAAACCCTATCCACTATTACCCAATCAAGAAAGCAGCATGGTATTTGTGCCCAGCGCCGAAGTTCAGCATTAAGTAAGGGAACAACTGCAACTAACTGGAAACATTGCAGAAAGTAGGGTAACTATTAACGGTGAAAGAGACCACAATAAACTACAACCATCACTGCTGACTTGGCCCCAATCCTATATGCATTCTCCTCATGTATGTTTTTACCAATGAGAAAAAAGCTATTGGAGTACACTGTTTCCCTCCCCAATTACAATAGTCCACATTATCAGCTCTTCATGTACGTTTGTTTCCTCCCAAAACATCGCGCAGATGTCATCTGGTTTGTAATATAGTGTGTTAAAATGGAGTATGATCTCAATTAATACTTACCAAGTTTTCTGAAGTCAGTCTTCTAATTTCATGTTGCATAAAAGCCTCAGTTTGAGTTTGTGGACTTTTAGTTAAGCTCATAGACAAAAGCTTGCGCTGATTATCATTCTCCTCTCTGAGTTTCTCATTTTCTTGTTGAAGTTCTTCTCTTTCTACTTGCCACCTATTTTTTTCTTGTTGCAGTTCATCTTCCAGCTGCCTATATGAATTAACAATTTAAAGAGTTAATGATTCCCAGCTGTAATTAACCAAAATAAGATAACTAAATTTCTGCACTCACCTGTTTATCTTCTTTTGTGCTTCAAATGCCATTACTAACTCCCCATCCTCATTTATTAAGTCAACATGACTTCCATAGTTGTTACTAGCTACATTTTTCAAACCTTGGGTTTGTTTTGCTAGAACACTATGTAACTGTATATTTTCCTCCCGCTGTCTGTCAAAATCAAGTTGCAGCTCATTGTATTCTCCTAAATGAGAAGAAATTTGTGGTAATATCAGACATAAATGAAACTGACACTCAGACAAATGCAGTAGCATAACAACAGTCATGAAGAAAATCTAATGCAATGTTTGTTAAGCAGTCTTCTGGAAACATCAAGTTTTTGTCTAAAGTACTTGATAACACAGCAAACTTAAGACCCACATTGGAAATACATTCTCACCCATTATCACCATTTTAATATTTCAGCAATTCTATGCCTTTGGCATGCAACCTGCTATAATAATTATTTTTGTCTAGAACTGGCAGTACTTGCATAAACATGCACTTACACAATATTTCCATTAATGGAGTGTGTATGGAGCCAACACAAAACATGAACTGTTAGTTTTACACTGAAAACAATGGACTTTTGCACTTGAAAGAGACAATAGAAAAGAAAAAATAACAAAGATCACTACTATGATCAAGAAGCAACAACTTCAACTTACTTAAAAATTCTTCTTGTCCTGATCCGTCAGCTACAGCTATTTGCATTTTAGCCAAATTTGCACGTAATCTTGAATACTCCACTTCCAGTTGTTGTAACTGAAATTTAAATATCAAAGGTGACATAAGAACACTGTCTCGGAGACAACAGTATTTAAAACTTAGTGGATACTTTTAATAAATCTAAACTGAATAATGTCAGTCTATGTTCTTAGCCCAAAAAAAGCTGTTTCCCAATAAATTATAATAGAAGACCACGTAGATGACGCTTTTGAATACCGATTTTCTGCATCAGCTCTAAGAATGTTTTATGAGAAAGTTTGTACTCTTCTAATATATTATTTACACTGCAAGATATTATGTTACAAAATTTGTAATATGTGTGTGTGTGGGGGGGGGGTGTTAGCTAGCCACAAATGATTGTTAATGCCCAAAACTGGTCAGGTAAAAAAGTTTGAACACAAGAAAATTAATACTAGCAACTTATGCCAACAGCAGTAAAAAAAAATAACCATCACATTGATGAAAGCTGCACAGTACCCATGCTGCAAAGTGTTTCTTTTATTACGTTTCAAGCAATCATTTAATATAAATGCATAAATCTGTCTATCATACATACAAAAATAGATTCTGAACAAAGAAATGGAAAAAATAATTCCTTAATCAATATTATTTTAAGCATGAAAGTCAAATATACTATCACAGCAAACTGATTTAACTTTTATATATTGATTAGAAAATTTAATCATCACTTCAAGTCTTACTCGAAAACGATCGTGTGAAAATGCTTCATCATCACGTGGCTTGTCTTGTTTATCAAGGAACTCTTCTACTTGTTTCTGCAACTTGTTTCGTTCCTTTTCCAGTTCTTTTACCTTCTGCTGGAGCTTGAGAACTAGTTGAACACCTTCAATCTGAAAACAAATGCAACAAGGAAAAGCATTAGCAACTATTGCCGAAGTACATGTGCCAGTAATAAAGCTTCCTTGGCAGTATGGTTTTACTTCCACTTATCTTTCTGAGGTGTAAGGCCTCATTTTAGGAATATTGCCTATTAGCAAAATGCTGAGTTTGAAACTGGTTTGAGATTTATTTGGAATAGTGTATTTTGTTTCCATTGATGCATAAAAATAGAAATTAAAGTTGACAGGTACAGCAGGTGAATTCGAACCCAATTACTCATGTGTAAATATATATGTAAGAACCACAATTAATGCCTTGTCCTACCTGCAAAATATGCTTGTGAACTGTGGAAGTTTCCAAAAGAATATGAGAATAATGAATTCATCAAAGTATAAGTCACCTCCACTCCCCACACTAGAAAAGCACACTCATTGCTCTCGAGTAGTGTAAATGGCATGTAACTGGCATCTGTCACCAAGACCTCAAGTCACTCCCACTGGAGGCAGAAGACAAATGAAGTGGTGTGTGTGTGTGTGTGTGTGTGTGTGTGTGTGTGTGTGTGTGTGTGTGTCAGTCAGTTCTGTAGAATCAGTACAGTAATATGTGGTCAATGTGAAACCACCATAGACCGGCAGAAGGAAGCTATTGTGTTTGGACATATCTCTGAGCAAACCAGGAATGAAGTAGCCCCATTTGTTGGTGTACCAGCAAGGACTTTCCAAAATGCCTACAAGAAATCTTATAACACTTGCAGCTGTTTAACATGGTGTAAAAACAATAGTCGTAAAATGATTCCAACTAATAGAAACAGGTTCTAACAAATAGAAACATAAGGTGAGTGTCATGCCTTGTTGATGACAATCGATTTCAAACCCAACAAGTATTGCAACTATCAAAGCTGACATGAACTGCAACTATCGGTAAATGCAGGTGTGTCTCAATCAGTTTCTTAGCTAACACTGTTAAGGGAATCATATGCAATTGACATTTGTAGTGTGGTACATCAAAGTGAGACACATCTGGCAAACTTTAAGGGGTCAAACAACAGAAACTGAACAGTAGTTGACAGGGGGCATGTAGTGTGGTCTGATGAATTGCAATTTTGTTTCTTTTTAAATGAATTAACATGTTCGGTGCCCTGATGGTCTAATGTGTCTTCATAGAGAAGACAGCGTATTTTTGGTCAGAGATGGTTCTGTTATGGTTTCAGTTCCTCCTGCACTTTTAAGTCAATGGCTTGAAATTGTATGTAATGAGAAAATAAACTTCTACTACATACACATTTCTGAAATTATATATTAACACAATTTTTCTGGAAGCTGTAAGCAGTCAACAATTCTTGCAATGACTTGAGAAATGGAGTTCTGCATGCACTTTATTAGGGACATTATTTACTAGGAATTAATGTAATATTATATAAAGGCCACAGTATGTACATTAATATAAAAATAAATAATTGATTCATTTATAGATTTTTGCTACAAGAGAAGCTATACCAATCAGAACACTTACGATTAGCTAAATAACCTGTGGCATTGGCTTTCATTGGTCATCGGATGCTTCTCGAAATTCTAATTACGTTGCACACTTTTTAACTTTTTATGAACTGATAGTAACAGAGATTTTGTCCTATTTTGGTGTGACTGTGCACAGCTCACTATTACTTCGACCTGGTGAGTGGTTATGAGTTTCATACTACTGTCAACTTTATATACACTACTTCCAGTTATTATACCAAGAGTACTTCAGTTCATGAATAAGAAATATCTACTGAAGGCTGGAAGGAGTTGTTTCCCAAAGCATAAAATTCCGGCAGTTTTAAACCACTCTCAGTATCAGGATTGTATTTCTGTGTATATTTTTTTAATGAGCTTTTGCTCACCCCCTGAATATATTAAAACTTACAGTGATTCCATGGTGTTACTGCCCCTCTTTGTCTACTTCCGCAAGAGTAATGTCCCCCCCCTGGAATTCAGTTCTCCCTTTTAGTATCCATGCTTGACTCACCAGCACTTTTAATCATTATTTTGAATTAGAAATTCATGTGAGGATAGGATTTGATCATTTGTGCAAGTAACCAACTGTTTCTGGATCACTTCAGAAATACTTCTCACCTACAGGCATATCCCATAACATATGTGCATTGCACACAAAAGACAAACTTAATGGGAATAATAAATGAATGAATACTTACATCTTCTCCAAGCTCCGATACATCACTTGCAGTTGTATCCTGTGCGCTAACAGTGCTTGCATCAGAAAAAGAACGCTGATGATTACTTTTAGAAGACCCACTCCATTGCAGACGAGACAGTTCATTCTCCAGGCTTTCATTCCGTTGTTCCAGTAGGTTGTACTCTGCCAGTAGCTTTTGATAAGCATCTCTATCCTGATCATGCTCACGGATCAGCATCAGCTTTTCTTGCTCAACACGTGCCCGTAGATTCTCTATTAAAATTGAAGCAAACTATCATGTAATATTAAAATATTTAGCATTTAGGTTAGTAAGTTAAGTAGAAAATCAACTACAATATATCCATGAGAAACTGTTTGTATTTTACCATGCATAAAATACTAGTTTTAATAAAATATAGGTAGCATGGAAAGGAAGCATTGTTTGGAATAGAAATATGATTGAGGATGAAGTCAAGTACATAGCTCTGCAGTGACATGGACTAATACATACAAACATCAATCACTCCAATAAATTTAAGCTAAACTATGAGCATGTAATAAATGCATAATTTGAAGGTTTATTTTGTATAGAAGAAAGTGCCACTCTTATATTCAAAGGAATTTTTAAAATGGAATGCATATACATTCTTATCAACTTTGAATCTTGCAAATTCAGTGATGAAAAACATTATGCCAGAGTGAAGTTCTGTAGTAAGTTGTGTCCAGCATCACTCTTTCAGGACTGTTGGTTCAAGATTCAACAATTTGTGAAAACAGAAGAGACGAAATAATCTCTCACTGTCATGCTCCATACAATAGTTGACTGTTTTAAGTTAGGTAGTTTGATCACTAGTATTTCTGTGCAATTTTTTTACATTTGAGTGTCAGAGTGAATTGTTGCACTACTGATTATATTTAGATCTGTGAGCTTTTCTTCTGTAGTAACAATGATCTTACAATAATGCAATGAATTCACGTGAATTAATTCTCGTCAATATGAAAGTTGGTCTGAGAATACAGTGACATTCACTACCAAACAGAACTCTAAACACACACAGAAAATGACTGAAGGAAACATATCAATATATCCAGTATTATTTAAAGGTAAGAACCCATATTCAGGTAATGAGTGTTGGAAATCCCATATGCTCTCCTACATAACATGCCAGTGACTGTGGCCTTTGTTTGGCTTCTTACTTTGTATTACATATTGGAATTCTGTGGATGAATAATAAGCACTTGTGTCTTTTTTGAGTTGTTAGAGACAAGTATGGAACAAATGGAAGGGAGAAGGTAACTGAATGTCCACATGTAGTCTACTTCCTGTGAGCAGCAACAAGGAACTCCGTGCATAAATTCCCCACTGAGAAAAATAACTACCATCAATAATATTGTGCGGCCACTCTCCATGAAATAACGGAAAAATAAGTTTTAACCCATAGGGTATTTGTGCATAGTCCAGTGATCATAAGTTGTATGTCATTCCTGGTCAAATTTATGTGAATGTGTTTGAACACATTATTTTGTTTATTCAAATACATCATTCTGCAGTATACAAAATAACAATGTAAATAACCTAACTGTTCACTGAGGTTATACAAGTAGTGTGAGAATGAATCACTGAATTAACATTTCTCCAAAATTATCTTACCAGCACTACTGTGTAAGATGATGAAACCATTTTCAATTGTTATTAGTAGAGAGAGAGAGATTGATCTGGAAATATTTTAGCCATTTAAGAAAACAGTACATTGTTAAAATTTAATTTTTAAGGAGTTTATGACTACGATGATACCAGTATACCAGCCAAAACATTGACTGGCGTTTGCAATGTAAGAACTTCCTTTTCACTATACTATCATAGGGTCTATTACCAAACACGACAGCATATTTTTAAAACATTATTAATAAGTTCACAGGACGCTTAAGCCATGTATGCACAATTATGACCATAGAAACCTACGTTGCCTCCTAAAACACACACACACACACACACACACACACACACACACACACAGTATTACTTCATCAAGAACACACAGAAGCAAGTAACAGCATGTCACATTTTCATAATAATAAAAGTGGTAACTAACACTCAACATGATGCAATGGAACAGTTAACTTCTGACACAGCACTATATTGAGTATTTGTTACTCCTTTTATCACATTACACACAATGTAACTTGCTGTTTATTGCAAGTGATTAGCAGTGATTGGACTGAAGTAACTCTTTCCTTCCATTAAAGTGGAAAATGATTCGCTTTGCATTTCAAGCCATCATGCCTGAAGAAATATTTACTTTTGCATTCATACACTAACTATTCTTGTAAATTAACACAGTAGCGCACTTCACAACACAGCTCTTCGTATGTCATAATAAGCATACTTAAGAAATGGAGCACGACTTTCTACAGTACACATGCAAACTGAATTAGCTGCTGATTAGCGACGTCCATTAGAGAGGGGTTCTCCAGAGGGGGGACAGGAGGCAGCATGGGCAGAGAGACAGAGAAAAAAAAGAGAGAGGGAGGAGGCAGTGTGGAGCAAATGTGGGAGGGTGATAAACAATAGTAAAGAGGTACTGGTTGTTGATCACAAGTAAGTTATCTACTCTGTCAGCTGTATGTCACTATTATAAATCTACAAAATTTACTTCATTCGTATTATTTTGAATTTCAATCTATTAAAAGCCAAGAAAATAAAATACATAACACTTTGTTATCTCTGAATGATGTAACTTTTTAATGGGTACTGGTTTACCTTCTGCACCAATTTGATTAGATTTTATCCTCTCATTTAACTCATCAAGCTCAGATTTTAATCTAAGGTTTTCTTTGTTAATTCTTTCAACTTCCTCTGCTCTTTCTTTTTCAGACCGTTCCTTTTCATTAATTAAATCCATTTTTTCATCTCTCTCATTTTCAAGTGACTTTTTCAGAGTTTCCAGGTCTTCATCCTTTTTGGTCAACAAAGCAACCATCTGTTTTTTCTCTGCCTCCACAACTCTCAAAGCATCAAATTTTGGTTTCAGCTCGAGCAATTCTGTCTGGGCCAGCTTCAAAGCATTGTTTTCTTTAACCTGCAAACAAATTATTAATAAATAATTTTCAGTAATAAATTGTATTGTCTGAATTATTGACTAATACCACCTAACATCCGGAAACATGCATATCATCATGAAAGTGAAATGAAATCCTATCTTCAAATGATATTTTACAACAATTAACAATAAATGGAACTGAAACTATTATCTAGAAATAGTCATACAAACTGCAAAATCAGTTAAAGATGCGTTAACCAGAAGGGCTACTTCTTGTTACAAGGAAAAATGCATTGTTAGGAATATACTTTGAGGTTCCAACGAAAATTAGAATTGTAAACTGGAAGAAAAAAATCCTCTGGCTTCAATGCAAGAAACTCATCTCTATGAGATGATAATGAGGACATCATTTTTACAAATTCTCCCAACAACAGCTTAAGAAGTGTAACTTATCTCACATTCATTTGTCTGCAAAACTCTTCTCTGTACCTCAATTACAACCCTCACTGCACTTCCTAAGAGCAAATGATGGTAATATAAACGGGTACAACACATAAAATGCATAAATAAGAGTAGAACAGAACTAACAGCAAACAAAATGCTGAAAATAATGCTTTAAAAAAGTTGAACAATGTTCATACACAATAAGAAACAAGTGAAGTTAACACAAGTTACAAATATATGAGTGTGGGAGCCAAAACCATTAACACTGAAATAATAATTTTGAAAAAGTTTTCAGATCATAAATTACAAAAAAGAAACACACATAAATGAAGATGATTAATTGTGTGTAATTCACTAAGTTACATACAAATGTCTTAAGTGCATTACACACATGAGAACACAACCCTAGAACATAAGTACCTACATTATGTCTACAGCCATCCATTGATTATGAATAAAATGTTAAAAACCAAGGAAGATGGTTCCAAGGATGGCATATTACAGTGAGTATAAGCACTATCTGAGTAAATAAGTGACATTTTGTTGCAAAATCATTCTTGCCTAAGACAACATTCAACTTAATTGCTTCTAACAAGCACGGAACATTTGGCTCCAGATTCTTCAATACTTCACACAGTTCTCAGTGCGTGAACACCAACACTGAAAGAATGCCTTACAAAATTTGGAGGAGGGACAATATTACACTAAGTAAATCAGATGATCAAAAAAGATCAACAGCTAGCAAAAATTTATCAATGATTAATTAAGAAACTACACTGATAATTCTTTCACAACTGTGCACAGCTATAAAACGTATTTTAGTATCACTAGCTGAAACAATAAACTTTAATATTATACTTTACTTTCAAAAAATATTACTTATTTGTTAGTGGGCTCATGATGAGAATGGCTTTGTGGCACAGGGGTATATCTCAAATCAGAAATTCAGAGGTATTTTATTCAATCCTCAGAATATTTTCTAACGTTTTTCTGTCACTTTTCACTTCTCCCCTTTGCAGTAATGATTTGAGTTGTATTGCCCTATGTAAAAAGTGTCCAGATGTACTGCAGTTCAGAGTTCACAATACACCTTATATCTCCCCGTAAGTTTGTGGGAAAGTAAACTGAAAGGTCAGAAGGAGGCAAGGACATCCTATCAATACGATCATGCTTAGTAATGCACTTCAAGTTGGAGACTGTTTCACCACAGACTCATGATACAAGAAGTAATATTAAAAATTATAATTATTAGCTAACTAAATATTCTGATAAGAAATGAAACTATGAATTTGCAAATTACTATACCAGTTCTCCAATTTTTTGTTGAAGAGAAATGATTTTGTTCTCCAGTCCTTTATTCAATTTCTTCACGTGCTCAACAGAACGTGCTTCCTGCCGAAGTTTACGGAACTTGCGCCGGGCCAGGAAGCGACGTATAGCTGACTGTACCAAAATCACTTGTGTTCGTTTACGTGCATACCACTTGCGTGCAAGCCAGCCACGGACATACCGTTGTATTATGATTGCCTAAGAAAAAAAAGAAAATCAATCAATTCAAAATAAAGTACCCGCTGACACACACACACACACACACACACACACACACACACACACACACACAGTCTGTCACAATATTCATTGTTATCACTACTGTCCAAATATCAGTTTAGCCAGAACATATTGCTTCCTATGCTTAGAGTGTCAACAATTTCCACTTTACAATTCCACTGCATGGTATCGTCAGCTCCCTGCACAATGATGTGTTAACTGTTTTACAAAAAATTGTGGTGTAATCAACTTTTTCCCGTTCATTTAAATCACTCACTTTATACCTATGTTAACAAATAGTTAATCAGATGACATTCAAACTGTGAGTACATTATTTGGTTCGGGGTGGGATTCCTGTATTATATCTTACATTAAGTCACCTTCAGTTGCATCACTGAATCATTGATACAAAAATAAGTTTCCAATTTTCAGTTAACATGTCTATAGCATACCATTTTACAGATCTGTTCCCTTGTGTCTAAGCTGATTGTTAACTATAATCAAGTATTTAATTATAAAATTAATAAATAGTCCAATAAAATGGCACAACAAACACAATGAATACAAACCCCCACTTAACTTCTACAGTTTATGAAGCACATATTGATTGTAATGTGTCAGTCATCTCAGTTTTGACCTCCCAGGATGTGTGAAAGCACAATCCTCTGACTCCAAAACTCTTTATGTAATTTATTTATCATTTCCACACTGGAACCCCTATTTATACTGTAAAATATCAGTGTCACATTATTTAAGAAATGTCCTCTGCCCTTCACAAAGTTCATAAATTCAATGATCTACAGGACAAACACACTATGATGTTTTAAGCCGCCTCCCCCCTCCCCTTGTTTTTATGGTAATATAACCTGGCTGAATAGATGCATGTCGTCTCCAATCCACATTTAAAATCAGCATATAGCTTTATAACCACTAAATGCCTGCATATTTCTTACATCACATGGAGGATCCATGGTTTCAGGTAGTCTACAGAATATCAAAATCAAGCCTGACATGAAAATCTTGTGAAACAATTAATGCAATTTGTGGGGATGGCAAGAATTTTGTACACCCTGGTGATGAGCTCCTTTCTGACTGTGGTCCTAGCAGAAGATCCACAAGATTTAATTTTCTGCCGTATCCCACAGAAGCTAAGTATATACCGGTTGTGCTGCTGAATACTTACCTGAAAACTACTGCATTAAAATCTCATGCTAATTTCATCAGCACTACTTAATAGTTCCCATAGACACAACTTGGCATTAACTACTGCCCATATTCATGAAATAGTCACAACTGACCATTATACTTTCGAGGGAGCATGATAATGCTGTCAATGTTGTGTCACTCTTACACTTATATGGTAAACTGATGAACTGTGGCCATCCAGAGAACAAAATTTCATTAATGTGGCCTCCTGATGTCCTTATATTCACACTATCTTGTTGCAAGCAGCACAGTCAGACTTCATGGATGCAAATGAACAACTGAGGTAGGTTTCTTCCACTAAATGGTGTACATCTAAGTGACTACTTCACTGTAACCATCCAGTATAGTACAGCTGGATATATAATGTTATCAGATAAACTTGACCAAAGGGGGTCACAGTTACAGCAAAATGAATGGTAAGAGAGACTGTTTTAACACCAACGAATCTCTCTTTTATGAGTGGTCAATAAATGAAATACAATGCAAATCCCAAAAACTATTGATAATCGATTGTTCATGCAGCATACAAACACTTGTTCACTTGTGATGTTTATAAAATTGGCCATCTCTGAGATTTTCACTTGGCATTATTCCACACAACATTGTCCACTGACTGCCTGTTAAGTTGTGATGATAGCTTTTTTCCAAAGGCTCAGCATTGCTCCTGATACCAGGAGAGGTGTCACAGCAGGAAAGACACCGGAAGACATTCACAAGAAGTGAACACTCATGTTCATAAATTAAGGATAATTGCAGAATGTGGTGCCACACAACATGGCACTACACAAAACTGGTGCTAATAGCATAGGCACATAGGGAACACACACGACACAGATCTGTAAGTCCATGGTATTGGTGGTAAGTTGAGAAAACCATCCAGCAACACATGTGAAGCAGTCCCGAAACACATGTGCTACAAAATGCCACTGTTTCCTGTGCATGTGTGCCGTCATTAATATGGGATATGATCACCATTCACACGTACACAGGCCGCACAAAGGGTTGGCATACTCTGGATCAGCTACTGCTGGGGTATAGCCTCCCATTCTTGCACCAATGTCTGTCTGAGCTCCTGAAGTGTTGTAGGGGTTTGAAGACCTGCAGCGATACGTCGAACGAGAGCATCCCAAATGTGCTCGATGGGTTTAAATCTGGAGAACAGGCAGGTCACTCCATTTGCCGGATATCTTCTGTTTCAAAGTACTCCTCCACGATGGCAGCTCAGTGGGGCCGTGGATTATCATCCATCAGGAGGAAGGTGGAACCCACTGCACCCCTGAAAAGGCGGACATACTGGTGCAAAATGATGCCCCGATACCCTTGAGCTGTTACAGTTCCTCTGTCAAAGACATGCAGGGGTGTACGTGCACCAACCACAATCCCACCCCACACCATCAAACAACGACCTCCATACAGGTCCCTTTCAAGGACATTAAGGGGTTGGTATCTGGTTCCTGGTTCATCCCAGATGAAATCCCAGTGAGAACCACTGTTCAGACTATACCTGGACTCGTCCGTGAACATAACCTGGGACCGGTGTTCCAATGACCATGTACTGTATTCTTGACACCAGGCTTTACGGGTTCTCCTGTGACCAGGGGTCAGTGGAATGCCCCTTGCAGGTCTCTGGGCAAATAAACCATGTCTGTTCAGTCATCTGTAGACTGTGTGTCTGGAGACAACTATTCCAGTGGCTGCAGCAAGGTCTCGAGCAAGGCTACCAGCAGTACTCCGTGGCCGTCTGTGGGCACTGATGGTGAGATATTGGTCATCTTGTGGTGTTGTACACTGTGGATGTCCCGTACTGTAGTGCCTGGACACATTTCCTGTCTGCTGGAATTGTT